>NW_015556043.1:10907-26845 GCF_001515605.1 Sinocyclocheilus anshuiensis | reverse complement strand
GGCAGACAGAGAGGAAAATTCATGAAATCGTGCGTTTCCTTCGAACCTTCTGCCATGGCCACCAGAACTCTTGGAACCAGTTCCTAGGCTGGGCCGAGTACGCGCAGAACTCTCTCCGTCAGCCATCCACTGGACTCTTGTATCTTGGCAAGCCTTGGGTTCAAAGCAGCTCCCGTATCTCTGACACACACATATATTGAGATAAATTTAAAGCATTCCTGGAAAATGATTCCTGGAAAATCGGATGATGATGGAACGTCAAGCTCTAATTGTGTTGCAGGAACATCATTCCAGTCTCTACACAGTACTACACAGTCTCTTACAACATTTAGTGCTAGTTTCTCCTGAAATACAAAAATAACCATCAAGGAGAGCCGTCAAAGCCATGCTACATTGTTCTACCTGAGACCTGGCCAGACAGAAAGAACGAGCGAGTGGGTGAGCGGAGATAGACGGAGAGAGAGGGAGAGTTTCAGACTGCATCAGCGAGGAATTTTGAAGCTGTACTCAAATTTTTCCCTCTACATTTGTGAGGTGTATGTTCCCTCTGAGAATGAAGTCATAACAAAGACTGTTTCATCTCAGGACTGACTTTTAACATCCTCTCACACAAGACAAATCGCTACAGCTGTAATGAAGTGTTTCTTGTCATTTCTAATTTAAAACTGTAGTTGAAGTTCAATAAAAGCAATTAGCCCAGCTAAAAAATTATGACGCAATTTCAACAAACAAGACACGCACACCTGTACAAATACAATATAAAGAGTCCACACTGAAATCAGAAAATCAGATATTCAAAATGTAGTTAAAACACTATATTAAACCGAAGGGATAAAATAAAATTTTAACAAATGTCCCACCACTCTATTGTAGAGCTGCAGTTTTGATCAAAAATTAAGCAAAGGATTTGGAAACATAAAAAAAAAGTTATGTAGTGAAATTAATAAGACATATATCCTGAAATAATAAAACATTTCAATATAATATAATATAATATAATAAAAGAATATAAAATCACAAAACAAATGCAAACAAATGTCTCCCCACTTCTAATCCATCCATTTATGTACAGTTGCAAATCTGATTTATTAAAATAAAAACATTCCATTGACCCAGAGAGACTCCAGATCACACAAAACAAAAACATTAGCGCTTACACCAATTTACTTAACAATTTAATTTCAAATTACTGCGTAATGAGAATGAAGAATATTGAGTTGATATTTTATTTATTTACCTGTCACTGTGATTAATATGGACAACATCAAATGAGTGTATTTTTTTTCCAGTTCATAGTTTTACTAAAAGTAAAACACCATCTGAATGATACAAACATGAACATGGCGGCTAACATCAAACTGATAGACTGTGGTGTCGATTAAGCATTACAAGGAAGTAATGTGGTGCCAGTCAGGAAGTTGTGCATTGTTTAGTAGTTTTGGAGTTGGGAAGCTGTTTCAGAGAGATTTCTGTCTGAGCACTGAGGAGAGAAGGGGAAGGTGTGGATGTACGGGGGATGCAGAAAATATTTACACCCACCTCCTGTCAGAGGTGCTTGTGTATCCGCCAGTGGGTTGAAAAAAAAAACAAAAAAACTCAACTCACAAAAGCAAAAACAACAGGAACAGCAAGTCCACGAGCCACCAGAGATCCGCAGAGACGTCACATTATCAACATTATCATAATTCTGGGAAGTCTGCAAATGCATTGAAGCTCAAAAAAGTATGCATATTTCAATGCTCAGCAGTACTCATACTGCAGCACTTTTTATGGAAGCTTGTTCCTGCCATGCTATATATATATATATATATATATATATATATATAAATTGTGACTTTTTATCTCACAATTCTGACTTTTTCCCTCAGAATTGCAGGTTATATGCAATTTTGAGTTTATATCTTGTAATTCTGAGTTTATATTTGACAAGATCATATCTCACAATTCTGACTTTTTCTCAGAATTTTAAGGTTATATCTTACAATTCTGAGTTGATATCTCACAATTCTGAGTATATGTATCGCAATTCTGACTTTATATCTCGCAATTTTGAGTTTTTTTTTTTTTTGCAATTTTGGGTTTGAATCTCTCTATTTTTGAGTTTGTGTCACAATTCTGACTTTATATCTTGAAATTCTTACAATCTTACAAATGTGAGTTTATATCTCATTATGAGTTTCTCACAATGTTGAGTTTATATCTTGCAATTTTGAGTTAGCATCTTAGAATTTTGAGTATATATCCAGCAACTTTGAGTTTATGTCTTGCAAATTTGAGCTTGAGTTCATATCTTACAATTCTTATTTTTTTTTCAGAATTGCAAGAAAAGGGTCTGAAATGTGAGATATGGGCTCAGAATACACAGCAAAATCCCCAGAGTTAAATCAACTCTGCTCAGAGTACATATTGTCCCAATCTACAGAGTGTTAAAGTAACACTGAAGCAAAGTTACCACTGTTGAGGATTATGTGATATGTTTTCATGTCTAAAAGCCTGAGCTGTAGTTGTTCATCTTCAACATTGTTAACAGCCAGTTTTCTTTAATAATGCTAACTCATCAATTAATTAATTGCTTAATTATCCCATTAACTTTAACTCTGCTTCAGTGTTACTTTAACACTCTGTAGATTGGGACAATATGTACTCTGAACAGAGTTGATTTAACTCTGGGGATTTTGCTGTGTAGCATGAAAAGGGTCAGAATTGTGAAAAAGGTGTAATTATCTTTTTTATATTTTATTCTGTGGCGGAAATGGGCTTCTTCACTTTTTCAATGAATATGCTGTAATTGCAGCAATTAACAGCATGTTAGAAAAACTGAATGTTCGCAGCCAGTGACACCACATGCATCTGCATTGTCACCAATCATTTCTTATTGAAGGTTTATTAAGGTTTCAAGACTGCATGTCTACCGCAGATGATTTACCATTATTTTTATCGCACCAAGTCTCACAGCAACTCTTTAAAAATGCCAAATGTTTATGGTTCATTTGCACATCCAAAACTTAAAAACTATAATAAATTTGTATTTGTAAAATAACTAATGAATTTGGCTTCTGTTTAAGGTGCAACCTCCACTGGCCATCACAGTGTTATTGTATGAGCTTTGGTTTTTTTCTAAAGAAATGTGAATTGCATGTTTGCAATAGTTTGTTTCGTAAAGATGTATACAGTAATTTAATGTCATTAACATCAACCCATACCACCGAGTTTGAAGATGCACAGCATTTGATGTCAGCCATAAAATATATGGGTGATATTTCTAAAAGCCTTTTTTTTATCCTAACGATACATGATTATAAGTTTAGTTGCATTTTTTATCCGATCAGATAATCAAACCTGTGGGTCCAGAATCAGATCAACATACTCTTGGTGTCTGAATAAAGACGTATATCATTTATTCCTAATGACAGGAAAATGGATACAAAAAACTCATTCATGCAAACCTAGACCACAGATGGTGGTGATGAAATATGTTAATGTGGCGAGGGGGGCGTGGTTCAGCGAGGTCTGCAGCGGGAGAGAGAGTTGGGAGACGAGCGGTGAGTAAGTGGGTCAAATGCAAATGACAAACACCTGTGTCTTGTTCCAGTAATTGACGTGGAGAGACTGCATAAAGAGGCCCGGGAATGAGATGGCAGGGAGAGAGAGACTGACTGCTGACTGGTGTGGAGACTGTGCCTGCTCTGGAGAGCCCTGTGATTTTTCATATGCAATTGTACTATATTGAGCGCTGGTAGTGCGACGTTCTGTTTATTTATTGAAGCTGAATAAAATCACCAGCAGCAGTCGAGCCGACCCCGTCCTCTTCCTTCTCAAGTCATTGACTTTGTTACAGTTAAGTTATAAGCTTGCTTTTGTCTCTGTTTGTCATCAAAGTTCTCTCTCTAAATCTCTTTATGGCAGTTTACCAAATCAAAGCCATGAAGCAGGAAACCAATCCTGCTGTTTTCCTGGCTGAATGAAAGAAAGACGCATATTTCTCTCTCACCCTGAAATTGGTCGGACATACACGCACCCAGCAGTCAGTCCTGCTCTTCGGCTGAACCCTGCCAAATAATGTCAGTGTTGGCAGTCGTTCACTGTCATAAACAGATCCACCTCTGTGGCGCGGTCTGCCTCACAACACCCACACATGAAAGCCCTCCAAAGCACATTTGTTCCAGGAGGATGTGCAGCAGGTATTTCTTTTACATCTAAGGGCTTTAAGTCAGTGTCTAGACACCGCAGGGGAATCAGAGGAATGCTTAAAGATCTAGAAGACTCTTTGGCAGCTATGAAAGCTTTGAGCAGATTTGAAGAGAACGGCGCCACCTGATTTCAGTCGTGACACTCAACCGCCGGTTCATTTGAGTCTTCAGACCACACACACTAATTGGCTCACCTGGTGTACTGTATAATTAGATTTCTTCATAATTAGATTTTTTCACTGGAAAGTAGGCAGAAAATATCAAAATGAAAGACAAGGCTCAGAAATATCATGCCTGGGTATGATGAGACGTCAGAGCTAGACTAGTCTGAAATGATGATCTGGATGAATCTCACAAGAACTTGTCCAGTTTACTTTTCAATCAATCAATCAATCAATCAATCAATCAATTATGTTGTTACTGTATTGCACACTAAAAATTTACTTAACTATGAAAAACATGTCAACACAAAACATTGTTATGGTCAAAAATCGGCTTCATTATCTTTAAGCAAAATATCATTTCTCATTGCTTTCTTTTGATTATGTGAAATGTGAACTGAAGAAGTCTTGACTGGTTGTGTGAGACTGTTTCTGTCTGTTTATGCCATGGATTTTGTTATTTCTGAGTAAGTCTGAAAAGAATGATTTATACATAATGTCAAGGAGAGCATTAATATTCAAATGAAAAACAAAAACAGTATAAAACTGAGTTAACACATTTATGTAAGCATTGTGAAAATAAAATAAAGCGCAGATGAACATCATAATTTGATAGAATAGCATTGAAAGGTACATTGAAAACACTCGTGTATTGTTTGAATACTCAGTTTTAATCAGAGACTGGCTGTTGTATTCATAATCAAGACAATTATATTTTCTATTCAGGTCATAAAATGTCTGAGCTCAGCAGAACTGTGGCCTGATTTTAAAGGCCTGCTGTCAGTGTTTAGATTTAGAATAGGGGTAATCTTGCCTTTTCCAGTTTGAAAAGGTGAGTTTTAAAATACTTTTCTGTATTTTAAACATTCAATCAGATAAATATTGCTTTTATGTGTTAATATGGAATTTGGAAGAATGTTTAATGTCTCAGAAGACCAGAGAATTGCAAGACCATGGTCTGGCTTAACATCCTTTTGAAAAACTTCTGAAAAAATAAATAAACAAACATGACAGTCCAAAAATAAAACAGTTTAGGACAAAAACAAAACATGTGTGACAAGAAACCCTCCTTTATTTTGCATTTGCCGCAAACTAGGGAAATAGAATTGAATATTTTAGTTTTGGAATAATACAATCTATCAACTACATTAAACTGAACAAACCTGTGCCTCATATTTATTGAGCAGTCTTGAATCCTATTGAGACTTTCATTCCAGGTTTTATCGGACACTTCTTCATCAAAGTTCTTAGCCCAGGCTTATTTTATATAATTTGTATTCACGGGCAGTTGGAAAGCATTAACACAGCATGAAACCTGATGTATAGAGCTTGAATTTACCAAAAAATTAAAAATGCTCAAATGTATTAGATTTTGGTTTGTCAGCTAAACATGGAATGACCATTTGAACATAAGGTCTCACTCGCAAGTACCAAAAAAAAAAAAAAAAAAACAGACTGGGAGATTAGACCGTTTTACACTTTAATATGACATTACAAGTCTTGTGTTCAAGGTTTTGAAACTCTGTGCATCTTAGAAAGAGAATGTGAAGTTAATATTTCTACAAATACCCACTTATAATAGTTAATTACTTAAATAAAAGAAAAATGTATGCAACTGGGTTGAGTCACAAACTAATATATTTTTAACAATATATTACGTAAACTAAAATATAAAAAAAACATATATATTGGGCTTTTAGCAGAATTTGCTAAATCTGAAAACTCAGGGAGAGAGACAGAGCAAGGCTTTCTCATGATGAAAGTGAAAGAAAAAAAACAAAAATAAATGAGTCACTGGATTTTTGTTGTGCTGTCTATACGGACACATTAAAAGCTGCATCAGCTATTCATTGTTCAAGTTATTTTTACACATAGAATGACCCAGAAATCAAAACAAACATAAAATCACATGGGACGATCTAAGACAACAGCACCGAGGATGAGGTTACGACTGATGCTGAGAAACTTCAAGAAGGTCAAAAAAATTCGGTAAACTTTGACAAACATAAAGTTTTATTCCTCTCTCTCTTCCTCTGTGTATTAAATGACATATTCTGATTAGAAAGAAAATAAGGGAAAAAGGAGAAAAAAATAATTATATTCCTTTTTCCAAAAGCAAATTCAAAATCCTTAATAATTAGGGGGACAAGGGGCATTATTTTCCTTAAAAAGGACTTAAAACATCTTAATTCCCCCTTCCATGAATAAAGGCCTTTAACTGGTCTTAAATCAAAGCAGAAAGTCTGTAAAGTCATAAAGTCATGGCATTAAATGTTTCATGCACTGCAAAATTAATATCTTCCTCAGTATTTTTGTCTTGTTTTTCAACACAAATATCTCAACATCCTTATAAATCAAGATACATTTACTTAAGATGCAAAATGAATAAATTAAGTCTTGTTTTCTGGGTAACTGAACAAAATTAAATGAGTTTATTTTTAAAACAAGAACAGATAGTTGTCATTTGTGAATTAAAAATTGTTTTCGTTACAAATTTAAATTTTTCTGAGCCCACTGGCAGATGATTGTTCTTGTTTTAATCATGAACTCACTTCGTTTTGATCAATTTCTCAGAAAACAAGACTTCTTATCTTGTGACATTTTGCTTCTTAAGTAAATATATCTTGAGCATCTTTAGACATCTGCACTGGAAAACAAGACAAAAATTACTGAAGACAAACATCACTTTTTTGCAGTGAGATCAGAAGGTACAATAAAAGGTATTTCCATATTCTAGTGGTTGGATGGAAGCAGAGCTATTCAAGCCTTAAGCATTTATTTTTAATGAATCAAAAAGTGATAGAAATTGTATTTTAAAACTCTGAAGTGTTACTTATACAACTCATTTTTTGCTCCCTTAATATTTACATTTAGAGACCATATTGCATTCCCTTGAATTTATTCCTTAAAATATATTAACTTGGTCTTAAAAAGTCTTAAATTTACCTTCATAAAACCTGCAGAAACCCTGTATAAGGTTTCTATTATTATTATTATTATTTTTTTTTTTTTTAAATCTGCATAAAATGTCCTCTTTTTTTTTGTTGAGTATTAAGGATTTATGCAGGATTAAATTTCTAGTAAAAATTAATGTTACATTTTCGAATATGCTTTGCAATTTATTTGTTTGTGATTATAGTTGTCATGCAAAATATATAAATTCACATCATACTCTCTGTGTGTGTGTGTTTAGCGATGGGTTGGACTAGAGCATGACGTCATGCGATTATCTCCAGCTCAAGCTCACACATCTGCACATTCAGTCCGGTGTGGAGCGCGTATGTGGAGAGCTGCGTGCGTCTCTCCGGAGCGCGCCTGACAGAACGCGCGCAGCGCAACTATTTTGAAATTATTTTCGCGCGTCAATTTGTTCGAATCAAAACAGCTTGGGATTTTATGAATATTTGCGTGCACGATTAACAGTTGTTACTTTGCAAGCATGAGAAGATCGCGTCACCAGAGCGCACTGACAGCTCAAGTGTTTCAGTGCATTGGTGACACCACCTAACGCGTGAAGTCTGGACAAACTAACCTGGCTATCAGAAAGATGGACTCAGAATGGGTGTAACTCAGGCCAATGCAACGAAGGAGGATGCCAACATCACCATCACCTCATGGCCGTACACGGAGACGGCCGCCGCGTTCATCATCCTCGTGGTTTCCGTCATCATTCTGGTCACCATTGTTGGGAACGTTCTGGTCATCGTGGCGGTTCTGACCAGCCGCGCTCTCCGCGCGCCACAGAACCTCTTCCTCGTGTCGCTCGCGTGCGCGGACATCCTCGTGGCCACGCTAGTCATCCCGTTCTCCCTCGCCAACGAGATCATGGGATACTGGTACTTCGGCAGCACCTGGTGCGCATTTTACCTGGCTTTGGATGTTCTGTTCTGCACGTCGTCCATCGTGCATCTGTGCGCCATCAGTTTGGATAGGTACTGGTCCGTCACCAAAGCGGTGAGCTACAACTTGAAAAGAACCCCGAAGCGCATCAAAAGCATGATCGCGGTGGTGTGGGTCATTTCAGCCATCATCTCATTCCCACCTCTCATCATGACCAAGCACAACGAGAAGGAGTGTTTAATAAACGACGAGACCTGGTACATACTCTCCTCGTGCCTGGTGTCGTTTTTCGCGCCGGGGTTCATCATGATCACAGTGTACTGCAAAATCTACCGCGTCGCCAAACAGCGTTCGTCCACAGTATTCGTGGCCAAGAACGGGTTGGAGAGGCATCCGTCCCAGTCCGAGACGTGCTTTGTGAGAAAAGATAAGTTTGAGAAAGAGTCTCCGAGCAGCAACAGCTCGGAAAGCAACCAGAGACAGGAAGAGCTAGATTATATCGACCTGGAGGAGAGCGCGACGTCCGACAACAAACCCAAGAGCTCGCGCTTCTCCAAGCGCAGGCGGGTGGACGGCGCGCGCTGCTGCCCGCAGAGGACCTCCAGGATCTCCTGGGTTTCCAATCAAGAGCAGAGCAGCAAACAGCTCGCGGTGGCGTCGAAAACCAAACTGGCTCAGATGCGGGAGAAACGCTTCACCTTCGTCCTGGCTGTGGTCATGGGGGTGTTTGTCCTCTGCTGGTTCCCTTTTTTCTTCACCTACAGTCTCCAGGCCATCTGCGGGCATAGCTGCGAGCCGCCCGAGGCGCTTTTCAAGCTCTTCTTTTGGATTGGTTACTGCAACAGCTCAGTGAATCCCATCATTTACACGATTTTCAACAGGGACTTCAGAAAGGCTTTTAAGAAAATCGTTTGCTTGACTGGGCAGCGCACCTAAGAGACTCGTATTTCGACGCTTTAGTCACGATTAAAATGCATGAATGTCATCAGAAATCAAACCAAGTGGAATCTGCAAACTAATTATGGCCTTTTCCATAGGACTCGCATTAATTATCATATCCAAATTTATTTTTGCTACTTTTCAAATGCATTTTAATGTATATAAAATATAAATATGTACACATAAGTATGTAAAATACTACATAAAAAATGTATAACATAAAACAACAAACATTGCATTTTTAAAATTATAATGAGCTATCAAACAGTAAAATAACCACAAACCATTTCCAGGTATTTGTTTTTTGAATTTATTAATATATCAATTTTCACACACTATCAGACAAAATTACTCCGAAATGTTTCATATGTCACTTCCACCACAAAATGCTATATGAAACTGACAGAATTCTACTGTGATGCATATACACTATGTTCACTGTTAGTGGAAAAGTTAAAAGAGTGTGAAAAGTGTTTTAAGGAAGTTTATCATCTAAAGTGCTAAAAGGGCCACATGGCCAAACATGCTTATAGTTGAAGAAACACCCAATGTCTTTTAATCAATTGCACTGAAAATAAATTGTGTAGGATTTACTTTGAATTTTCAGTCAGAAATTGACAAACACATTCATATAAACATGAAATTTTGAAGTGAAAGACTGGCTAGTATCATCTTGTAAAACATACTTCAATAATCTTTGAAAAGTCTTTGACTAATGAATCTGAAAAGTCATTACTACAGTGTGGTGTTTTGGTGATTTTAAATGTAGCAAAGCTCAGCTCTCACTATTTCCATTGTTTTATCATTTTAACATTTAAATCCCAACAAATATGCTTGTTAAATGTAGCAAAGCTCAGCTCTCACTATTTCCATTGTTTTATCATTTTAACATTTAAATCCCAACAAATATGCTTGTTAAATGTAGCAAAGCTCAGCTCTCACTATTTCCATTGTTTTATCATTTAAATCCCAACAAATATGCTTGTTCTCTCTCTCTCTCTCTCTCTCTCTCTCTCTGATTTTTTTCTAATTCAATGACATTCAGACATTTTAAAATGTGACTCTAGAGTGACTCTAATTCTTAGGGCCCCTGATGTACATATTGTTTGTATATATTAAATGATAAATATTTGACTTACATGTCACCACAGTGTCAACACTCAAATACATAAAATGTATAAATGTAAACAAAAATTACATTAAATATTATATTATATATTGTACTGTATATTTTCCATACAACTTAGACTTCTATATACTGTACACACGCAGAGTATAAGCACCAAATGACTTATCCTAGCTTTGGGAATAATACTGGTGCAGTGTTTATTAAAATGGAAGTGTCTGATAATGAAGGTGGAAATAAATTTTACTTTATACATGGAATTGTTTCCATTCAGAATATGTCATGATGGTATTAAAAGTCCCATTTAGAAAATGTTGTTGTTAAAGAGGCCGGGGCTAGTTGTCACAAGGGCTATATCTCACTATCTGTGATGTTTTGTGCCAAAAGGCCAACCATAATTTATATGTTGATTCTAAACATCTGCCTTAAATTAGTATACATTTCAATTTAACCATATAACCAGGTGTGAACTGTGTTCTCAAGGCAAGAGTTGGAGGTCGGGGCAAGTTGTCACAATCTTTGCTGCCCAAAATTGCATATTTGTATATCTTAACTTGCACATTTTTGCTTTTTCATGAATTGTTTACTGTTTACATTACGCTGAAAAGCCTTAATAAGCTATTTAATGGAGTGACGGCTTACCCCACATAACGTGACATTTCAGCATATTGTTATAAAAGGTAATCTATTTTTTTCCTGGGAAATAATGGTGCAAATGTTCAATAGCTTTAGTACTCCACACTTTAAGGTGTGTGCCTATATGGACTTAAACTTATATTTCAGTATATAGAAATATAACTAACCCCGGTCTCTTCTATCTGTGGGAAAATCAGTTTTGTAAGGGCTCGAGGGTCTCAGCATCTGATCCTATGTGCTTAAAAAAAACCCCAGCTAAATCACATTTGCCATAACTCTATTAAAAGCTCTTATTGACTAAATGACTTGTTGGTAACACACACACACACACACACACACACACACACAAGCCTGGTTTCTAATTCAAGAATGATAAAGCTAAAGTAAGACATATTATCTGATTCATGCACACTCCAATCCATCATATTTTGTATCTTAATCTAAAGTCAGACAGAATATTCCTGCATTCAGGCAGCAGCGGCTGCATAAGAGGTTTTATCTTAAAAACGCCGCTGAAAAAGAGATGCAATATACTGCTTTCCCGAATCCACTGTTATCACGATCTAGAGCCCTTCACGAACAAAACAGCACGCTACATGCTGTAAAGGTTAAAGAAAAGTCAAAACTTCCTATTGTAAAACAACAACCACAACAGTCTGCTATAAATGTAGATCTATGTGAAAGTTTATGCTTAAACTGCATTAATGCAATGCATAGCTCACATCAGCTCCATCAAGCAGAATGCAGTGCATGGATTATGAACAAGACCAGCAGGGCCTTGAACTGAGAGGTCTACAGCTGCCTGACAGCCAAATATAAGAATCTGTAAGAGTAAAAGTGATATCGATCGACAAACAGTGCTTGAATGACTGCTGGCAGAGTGTAAAACAAATATCACTCATCCCACACACCTCTGCAGCACATGTGTTACTGCAGTTTTATTGTTGTGTCATCACTGTCACACTTGCAATGTATTAAACAAATGGTGTGTTTATTCTTGTAATTGTGACTTTATTTCTCAATTGCTTTATTTCTCTTGTCATTTGGACATTACAGGCTTACATTAATTAGTTTTTTCAGCCACTTGACAAGTTGCATTTGCAAAATATATAACATGGAATCACAAGAAGCTGAAATTAAAATTCATTGGTGTTATTTGGAGATAAAAAAATATACAAGCCAGTCAAAAGTTTGGAATAAGATTTTTTTTTTTTCAAGTTTATTTGGTCAAAAATAGTAATATTGTGAAATAGTATTACCATTTAAGGTAACATTTTTCTAATTTGATATATTTTTAAAAGTAGTTTATTCCTGTGATGCAAAGCTGAATCTTCAGTAGCCATTATTTGTTTTTTTCAGTGTCACATGATCATTCTGATATGGTGCTCAATTGTTATCATTTATTGGTGCTCAGTTACTAATAATGGTATTTATTATTATCAATGTTGGAAACTGTTTTTGTTGCTTAATATTTTAGTGGAACCTGGCACTTTTTTCAGGATTCTTTGATAAATAGAAAGTTCAAAGAAACAGCATTTATTTGAAATAGAAATCTTTTGTTAGAAATCTTATTGCAAACTTTTGACTGATAATATATCATGTTTTCCACAAAAATATGAAGCAGCACAACTGTTTTCAACCTTGATATAACATATTAGAATGATTTCTGGAGGATCATGTGAGACTGAAGACTGGAGTAATGATGCTGGAAATTCATATTTGCATCACAGAAATAAATTACAAATATTCAAATAGAAAACAGTTATTTTAAACGAATAATATTTCACAATATTACTGTTTTTAATGTATTTTTGGTTAAATAAATGCAGCCATGGTGAGCAGAAGAGACTTCTTTCAAAGACAAAAAAAACCCTTAATTATTCCATTTTGACTGGTAGTATAAAAAATAAAATACATCAGAATGTGGAGTCACAGTTACAAGATATTATCTTATTAAAGGTGGTGCCTAATTTCTAGATGTTCAAAAAAAAAAAAAGAGAAATGTTTTCTATAGTCTTAAACTTTTCAGGGTAATCAAGCTACAACTATCAAGCCTGTTTACTTACAGTTGTCTATATAAGCTGGGACAAGAAGATAGAATTACTGTACAAACTTCCCTTCAACTCCCTGGCAAAAACTGTGCGGGAGCAACAAGAGGGGGCTCCATAACAGCTGGGGCCCCGGGGCCACATAAGACCATAATCCATCCTCACTGGAATGCATTGCACATGGAAATGTCAAGAAAAATGCTCAAGTGATGCTCAAAACAGTTTGATTATCATTACATTAGAGTTCAAACAGGATCTCTCAATGCATTACAAGCTACAAATAAGTTGAACACCACATGCACTCTTCATTTCAACACTTAATTCTCTGTAAGACAGCAATAGCAAAAAAAAAAAAAATTCAGGTTTACACCTTCTAGTTTTTGGCCACAGTTTGGACTTAAAATATTCTGATTTGTATTTATTTTATTCCATTTGTTTATTCTAACTGAATTTCTGTGAGACATTCTGCACAGGCGTGTCGTGTGTGATAGATATCCGGCTACATAATGGCAGTCCCCTGCAGGTGAGGTGAGACAGCCAGTCTTCACCCACACATCATGTCTGTGCTCTCAAACACATATTCTGCCCACTCAAGCCTCAGAAACGGGGGAAGCCAGAATCTATTTTGTCACACCAGTGTCACAAACAGGTGGATGGCGGCTTTTCCAATCGGATTTTCTCTAAATGTGTGAATCTTGTGAAAAGTGTCAACATCAGTTTTCACCCTCAAAAAAAAAAAATAATAATAATAATAATTATATATATATATATATATATATATATATACACACAATAAATAAAATAATAAATAAATAAATAAAATTAAGCTTATTCTTTTGCACTGTGATATTATTTTATGACAACAATGTCCCTCAAATTCTCATCACTTAAATTTTTATAGATACACACCGTTTTTAATTAATGAAAAATGATCTGTGTATATAAGATTTACAGAAAATGGTACATTTTCAATAAGATAAAAAAAGTAAAATATCCAGATGTATTATGTTAATGTGAGTATATTACTGTAATTAGAATTGAGGGAATTAATAAAATAAAAATAATAAAATATGAATAAAACAGGACGTATTAATACAATGAAACAGAAAATAAACATAAAATGCCATCAATAAAATAAAATAGCTTCACTTTTCTTTATTTTTAGGGTGAATCCATTTTCATGAGATTCACCTTACCATTAATGGATAGATGGGTTGATGGATGGATGGATATAAATTTAATGAAGACGAAATACACATAAAATGCAATGAATGAATGGATGAAATTCAGATAAATAAAGTTAAATAAATAAATAAAACTGAAATGGCTTCACTTTATGCAACATCAAATTTCTTTTAATTTTTGGGTGAACCTGTTTTCATGAGATTCACCCAAACACTGATGAATTAAGCAGTAAAGAAAGAAAGAAAGAAAGTAAGTTATGGTTCTAAAACAGTGAAATTGCCTGATTTTTTATTGTGAGATTCCCCTAAACATTAAATCAATAAATCGATCAATCAATAAAACATTGCATTATTAAAATAAAAATATGAATATAATGAAAACAAAAATACACATGCAAAATGCGAGCACGAAAGATGCAATAAATGAATAAATGAATGAATGAACGAATGTTCTAAAACAGTGAAATGGCTTCACTTATGTAAAATCTAATTTCTTTTAATTTTGGGGTGTTTTCATGAGATTCACCCAAACACTAATGGATTAATAAGCACGTAAATAAATAAACAAACAAACAAGCAAGCAAAAATCACACAGAATATCATGATTCTCCCATTTCCCATGATCAGCAAATCACAAATAGAAACCACAGCATGGTGTCTGGAAGTCCTCTGGTAAAGTACAGGGCTGGAAACAGAGTTCAGAGGTCAAGGCAGTGACTCTGATGAGGACTATTGTCTGAGACCTGGCAGTGGACTTACAATCAATGCTCTATTTTTAGCTGTTGTGGAATTTGTCTAATGTCCTTCTTCTGTGGATGGGTTTGGCCCAGATCCAGCCGTGCTGGGCTAGAAATCCCACACCACACAGAGTTCAATGCATGAGAAAAACAGGACCTCTGAATGCCTCTGGTTTCCTCATGCACCCTAATGATTCCGATCTGATTGTCTCTGAAATGCAGCCAGAATCTGACATCATTTCCTGCTACAATACTTTTGCATCTATGTAACACTAGGGAGGACTTTGTGTGCTGATTATAATCACAATACAATGAAATGTGGCTAATATTTGCAGACTGTGTGATTTCACTGACATGAAACACCATTCGTTCTCAACCAGTGAAAAATCTGTTATTAAAATAGTGTGAAAATAATAACTAATAATAACTAAAGGTAATTGTGACTTATCCCACAACTGCAAGCTTATTTCTCACAATTTAAAGGGGTGGCTCATTATGACTTCACTTTTTTAACGTTAGTTAGGGTGTAATGTTGCTGTTTGAGCATAAACAATATCTGCAAAGTTACGAAGCTGAAAGTCAATGCAAACGGAGATATCGTCTTTTAAAATTCTGGCAGTTTAATGCCTACAAAAACGGCTGGTAGGGACTACAACGAGTTACTTCCCGGGTTCGTGACATCTCAAACCCAGATAAACCCCGCCCTCGGGAAAAGGCAACAAAGGGGGCGAGGCCATGCTGCGCTGCTTTAGAGAAGAGGAAGAGAAAACTAGAGGTGCACGTAAAAATCTATTCATATATGAATCACGATTCTGTCTTCTAACGATTCCAATGGATTCACAAGTTTCAAAATCAGTGTTCTAAAGCAGCGGTTCTCAATCCTGCTCCTCGCGTCGCCCTGCTCTGCACACGCTCTGCATCTCTCTCTCTCTCTCTCTCTCGCTCTCAGCTCCAACAATGAACGGTTACAATTATACACTTATTTTCACATAGCTATGAGAAGCGCTAAACATGGACGCGTGTGCGGTTGCCGTACTGTATTAAAGCTTTAATCAGGATAAAACTGTATATTAAAAG
>NW_015556043.1:0-10839 GCF_001515605.1 Sinocyclocheilus anshuiensis | reverse complement strand
TAAACATGGAAACGCGTGCAGTTGCCGTACTGTATTAAAGCTTTAATCAGGATAAAACTGTATATTAAAAGCTACCATAAGCAGTAGCAGTAGTATCTATAAGTATGAGACAACAACAAACAAAAAACATAGGCCTACCATTAAAAGCCGTGCTTGCACAGGTTCTGCACGATCCTCTTCAATAATATCCTCTGCTTCTCAATCGAGTTCAAACTGATAAGCGATATTAACGACGCCGTTGTTTACAATACAACCGGAGCACATGCGCTGAGGTGAGGGGCGGGACGCTTAGATGCGGTTGAGCCAATCACAACACACTGGGCTAGCTAACCAATCAGAGCCCATCGCCTATTTCTGAGGGAGGGGCTTCATAAAAGAAGGAAATGATCAGCACGTTTCTCAGAGAAGGGACAGAGCGGTGTGGAATAAAGGTAAATGATGTGAAAAATAATGCGTTTTTAAAAAAACGAAGCATTAACATGTTAGACTGCACCCCATAAACACAATCAAGCCTAGAAAAAAAAACAGTGAACCACCCCTTTAAATTTTTTTTCAATAATTGAGTTTGTATCTTGCAATAACAAGTTATAAACACAAATTCATAATTAAAATCTCACAATTCTGACTTTTTTTTTCTAGGAATTCTGACTTTCCTCACAAAATTCGGTTTACATCTCTCAATTCTTTTTTTTCCGCTACGGAATAAAAATAAAAAAGCCAGTTACATCTTTTTATCTCATAATTCTGCCTTTTTTCTCACAATTGCAAGTTTAAATCTCACAATTCGACTTTTCTTTTCAGAATTGAGAGTTTCTCACAAATCTTGCAATGCTGCTCTTTTTTTCCACTATGGAAAAATAAAAAAAGTAATTGCATCTTTTTATCTGATGCAATTATTGATTTTAAATCTCACAATTCGACTTTTCTCAGAACTACAAGTTACCATCTCACAATTCTGACATTTTTTACTTCAGAATTGCGAGAATACAAGTCTGAATTGCAAGAGAAAACAACAGAATTGTGAGTCAGAATTACATTCCTTATATTCAATGGTGAAAATAAGCTTCCAGAACTAATTAAGCTGCAAAAAATATTATGTAGATGGAATGATGCATAACACCTCATTAACTGACACTTGACTTACAAAGCTCTCAAAGGATACTAGAAAATAATGAACAACTACGTAGATCTTAGAAGAAGCTTCATGGAGCACAATTCTTTGACACAAAGGGCCGTGTGTTGGATCGCCGAAATGACACGCAGGACAGCAGAACGTGCTTCCAGCTTGGGAAGAATATGCAAATGCACACAGACAGCACACAGTGTCTTATGATGAAGTCCCTAATGAAGTCCTCTCATGCAATCTGTTTTTGCATCATGCCAGCACTATGGTTTTCGATACTGCCAAATGCATGACAAGCACCAAAGTCCCCCGCCAGATCTCGTCTCCCAGCTCAATTATCTTTCTAATCAGCTGCTTCATTGCATTGAAAAGAGATACAACACTTTCAATTAGGTTTCGTGATTTAGCTTTGTTCTCTTATATGGGGAGCAATCATCCAGTGCATGTTCACATTGTTTGCGTCTCGTGGGCTTTTTCTCAGTCTCTCCCAAAACCCATTGAGCTTTTGGCCTCCATGGAGCGTGATTCATTTCACTTCCTCAAGAGCCTCGGTCTTAAAAGTCATTCTCATATCTGCTGTAAACAATGAGAGAGGGAATTAGGACCAGTTGCGCTCACCCTTAACCTGTCTGTCCTTCTCTATCGCTCTCACACAAGTAATGAGAGATCCAGACACAAGAGAAAAAGGAGTAAAACAATTCCAGATGCCAATAATAAAGGGCTACCATAAGCAAAGGAAAGACACGTACCTAACTAGTCTTCTACCACGCTACAATCCATCACGCTCCATAAGGTCGCAAAACTCTGGACTTTTGGTAGTACCTAGGATAGCAAAGTCCACTAAAGGAGGTAGAGCTTTTTCGCATCTGGCTCCCAAACTCTGGAATAGCCTTCCTGATAACGTTCGGGGTTCAGACACACTCTCTCTGTTTAAATCTAGATTAAAGACACATCTCTTTGGCCAAGCATTCAAATAATGCATATCATAATCTTGTACTGCAGTTATATCTGATCAAATGCACATTATTATTCTTTAGTTTGGGTTAAACAAATAATTTTGCTTGGTTGGAACAGCAGCTATTCTAATTATGTCTCTATTTGTTTCTCTGTTTCTGCTGGGATTGACATCCCGTGGTAACTAGGATTTACACAAGCTTCAGTCTGGATCCAGAACACCTGAGAAGAGATGATGCCAACCCCTCAGAGGACCTCAGATGATGCCAACCCTGAAACAGCATACAGAACTACCACATTTTTCTATAAGTTTGATTGCATCATATAATAATTGCTGTTAATAGTGTTCATCGTCTGTTTGATTACGTCTTTAATTGATTTTTCCATACACTTCTGCCATATGTACATTGACTGACAGTCACCACTGATAAGCTACCACTAAATATCGTAGAAACTTAATTTGCTGTAAAGTTGCTTTGCTATGATTTGTATCGTGAAAAGCGCTGTACAAATAAACGTGAAACGTGAAACACACGTGGCTGTATGGAGAAAATGACCATCAAAAGAAATGCAGAAGAGGCATAGCTGGGGATTTCAGTTGACACAGGAAGATCAGTTTTAACAACAGGAAGTGCTTGAAGTAGGTGTGGGCGGCATAACAAAAATATACCGCATGAGTCACTGTAGATCATGGTAACAATCTAAACATGATTTAAAGTGATAGTCCACCCAAAAATGACACGTCTGTCATTGTTTACACACTCTTATGTTTCAAACCTGTATGTCTTTCTTTCTTCTGCTGAACAAAAATATATTTTTGAAGAACAAAAGGAACCAAATATTGATATTCAATGTGTTGACAATGTATTATTTTATGCTCCACAGAACAACAAAGGTCATACAGGTTTGGAATGACACCAGGTGAGTAAATAATGACAGAAATGTTAACTATTCCTTTGATTTTCACTCAGATTTTGCTAGTAAATTTCACAAACAATACACAGAAACAGCCAGTGGTGGAAAGAGTACTGAAAAAATATACTCAAGTAAAAGTACCATTACCTTCCAAAAAATGTAGTGTGAGTAGAGTAAAAGTACTTGTCCAAAAAACTACTTGAGTAAGAGTAAAAGAGTAGCCTATTTAAAAGTACTCACGAGTATTGAGTAGTGAGTACTGAGCTGTGGATTCTACCCCCTCATAATAAATGCTGTACACCGCAATGTATACATTTTAAAAACGCTGTACATTATGTAATTCACATTATCTTGTTTGTCAAAGAACGAAGAATATCTATCATCCAGCAGTTTTAATTTTGACTGCCAACTCTTTAAAATACATCAAAACAGCACAGAAACAGTATTCAGTTGAAGAAAAGATGAAAGTTATTCTCAGTACAATCATCCACATTTAAATCATAGTTTGAAAAAATAGATTTAAAATCATCTGTCAGGCCACTGAGACAGCATGCTGTTGTTGCACATAAAATATTAATGTTTAGAACAGTGCAAATACAAACACGATTAGAAACTCATAGTTCAGCACCTCACACCATGATATGGGTTCAAGTGAGAGCCCATTTCTCTCCAAAACGGTGCCAGTTTGAGCGTTTTGCAATAAAGAAATCAAAATAACTAAACTTGACAATTTATGTTACAATTTTAACATAAATGCACATTGTTCTAGAAGGATGGCAAATTCATGCCATACCTTTTACACATTTACTCGAATTGGTATGCTGATAATACAATTTGTAAGGAAAAATGCATTCAATAGCGAGGTATTTCTGGGGAAACGTTTTCAAAGGAAAACACACACACACACACTCACATGTCTCTTTGCTGAGCCGCGGCGGTCTCGGTGAATCAGCAGCATCCACAACTGAATGGAACAAAAAGTGTTGAACTTGAAAATTGTTTATGCGCGAGTGCACCTGCTAAATGAAGGCGGATTGTATAAAATGGATTTTAAAAAATTGTAAATAAAAAAAAAAAAAGTTTATTAACGAGCTGCAGTTTTATTACATCATGTGTTGGCACAGATGCAGTATATTAACCCCACGGGTCATCAATAAGGGCAAGCACATATACAAATCATTTAGTAAGCAGAAATCCGAAATTTACCTTAACATATTAAGTTAGAGGAAGATGCGACTGAATTGATGCTTGAAGAATGCACTTCCAGCTGCCACGATAAACAGTTGGCGGTAAAAGTTTTCTATGCACAATTTGATTTGTTGAAAGTCACGAGACCTATTACTATCTCTCTATCCAATCACGTTGATGGATAAAAATAAAATAAAAATAAGCATGTATCGACCACAAACGTTCTGGTATTTTTAACTCTTTTTTTATTATGTGTAGTCATTTATAAAAAGAATAAGCATGATGCCATGACTTAACAGCACCTTTTACCATGATCATACTCACAGTGTAGTACAGTCTCTCACTTTACTGCTTGTTTAGATGACTAGCTGTCAAACTCTTCCTCTGACTCGGTCAGCTGGTTTTGTTTGGTGATCTGATGGTTAACAGATGGAGCTAAGCCCATCCAGACCTACAGGCATCTCTCAAGCACATCTCCATCATAGGTCTCCAGTCAAGAACCAGTGACTGCAGCTCAGTTTCCTGCAGAAATAAAGCATCTATTTAAAAAAACCTCAAGGTACAAACAACTCTTTTACTGTATTTTTATGCAAGTCCTTCAATATCCAACACAAAAGTGACTGCTTACATTTAAAGTGGTCTAGATCCATATTTTTCTTTATAGGAAATTCAAAAAGAAATGTTCAGCCATGAACTAAAAATCAGACACACAAACGTTAATGAGAACATAAACTATTTATCTCATAAAATATTTTGAATGACTATCAGAAAAAGGCTTATATTATACACAGTACCATTCAAAAGTAAGATTGATTTGTTTAAAGAAATGTACATTTTTATTCAGCATTGATGCATTAAATTGATCAAAAGTGTCAGTAATATAACGTTACAAAGATTAACATTAATCCAAATAATTAGTAATTCCTTTAGAATGCGTCCTTTAGAATGACTTGAGTCATTACTATCAAAGACATATATCTCAAAAGCTTACAATGATGTCAGTCAATATCAGGGAGTTATCATGCTTTTCACTTTATAATACTCATCCAAATAATTTGTAGTTCCTTTAGAAGGATTTAGTAATACTTGAGTCATTACTAGTGGGTTACCATGATCTTCACTTTAGAATACATTATGCATAATTCACATTCATTATGAACCTGTATAGTAGCTCTTAGTAGTTCTCTGGGATATATGAAAAAAAAATTGTAGTTACTGATTAGCTAATAGTGAACTACCACTTTCAACTGAGCACTATTACTTACTAAATCATTAATCAGGTTTTCTTGTTAGTTAATAGTAGTTACTAGAATGTTATTAGTGCATTAGTTATTTGTTCCTGTGTAGTTATTCATTAACGACAGAACAGTATTCTAAAGTGTAACCAATATTTTGATACTTTAAGAATGCAGTTAAACTCACAACAACTGGGGCTTCTATAGATACTTATATCAATGCACAACAGCATCAGACCTGATCACAGCTGTGATAAAAGGTTTATACATTATTATCATCATTTCTCCTGCATAGAAAATGGGCAAAATGTTTACATCTGGAACCTGGCTCTTTTCTTTGTGAAAAAGGATGCAGAATGGCCAACATTTTTGTACATGGAAAAACATGTTTCCAAAGTAAACATAGCAGCCCCTGTAATTGTTTCTGTGTGCCTGCGGAATTCTTGCGTGTGTTTGTTTATGTGTATGAACATGTCAATCTGTGTGAAGAGTCTCTGGAGGGGCTGTGATTCATCAATCTGGCAGCGCTGTGAGTTTTGAGAGTGGGCATCATGGCGGTGCCCACAGAGAACAGAGGGACGTTAGGATGGAAAAATAAACACATGCACAAACATACACGGCACGCTCACAACATGAACATGCAGAAAGTGTGTGTGAAAAAGAGACACTTCCTGCATGATAATGTCAAATAATTTCAGCTCAAATCAATATTTCATGCCATTTATTTTGAAAAGCAGCACAGCAATAAGTGGGATATTGTACAGTTAGCACATTGATTTCACAAAATAAACCCCCTCACACTCAGTATTTTTGACTTGTTTTACAGTACTGCACACTCTTAGAAAAAAAAAGGGACAAAAGCATCTAAACATTCCTAAATCAACATACATTAACTTGAGAAGCAAAATTAAGATATTAAGTCCCGTTTCAAAATTAAGCGAATTTATACTTAAATCAATAAATTAATTAAATCATCGTGTTGGTTTTTATGATAACTGTATATTACCCTTAACATGCATTTTAGATTGAGAAATTTGGCCTTTTATCATTTTAACACAAGCATCTTTGCAAATATGTGCTTATTTTCTTTCTTTCTTTCTTTTTTTATAGAAAATAAAACCAAAATTAAGCATTTGGAGATGACTGGAGAATTGTCCGTCAACATTTTCTATGATATTATACTGATATTGTACTGTCTAAGTGCTGGGGAAGAGGTCAAAGAAGAATGTAATTACTACATTTCCCATGCATTCATTGTGGTGCAATTTTGCAAATCATCAGAATATAGGCTACACTAAATGAGGCAGCTGTGGATTTTATGAATAATTCAACAGCAGATTCAAAGGACCATTATGAAAGGCAATCTTCACCCAGGATAAGAGAGAGAAGCATTTTCTTTAACCCTGACCAGAAGTTAACCTGCCAAAGTTAATCTCTTGCTCATATTGCAAAGACACTTTCATAAGATTCAGCCACTTATTCACAAATGTAGAAAAGACTTAGGCATTCATTTCATTGCACAACTATGTATTTTTCTGACCCATCACTGATGTCTATAAATATTTTCTTATAAGTAATGTTATAACATAACTGCAGCTGTATTCTGCATATTCCCCAGGCATTTACTGCAATACAATTTACCAGATCATCGTGGTAGATGTGGATTTTTAAATTATTCAGCAGCAAAGGTTCAAAAGACTATTATGAGAGAAGCAACCTAACAGAGGCTTGAGGGAGGAAATTAGACGTTATGTTATTGCTTTTGAAAGTACCTGACCCTGACCGAAGTTAAGCGCTTTCTTGGGAAAGTTGGACTGTTGAGGAATTCGCATCATTTTATCTGCTGGATGAGAGTGAAAGCACATTAGTCCTAGCATATTGAGTCAGTCATTCATCAGTGAGCAGCAGATGTAATTATGTAAGGTAATGTAACACTCACAGTAAACAAGGATAAACAAAGCAACAAATAATGGAAGCAGATTCTTCCGTGGCAAAGCTTGTTGTTTATTGGTCATGCCACAAATACGGTGTTTATGCATTGAGGCCAAACATCTGTAATGACTCTGGTCAGTAAAAGTGCAATTTGCCTTCTCCATGTGTACGATTATTACTTTTAAGACCTGATATGTTTAAAGGTCATGTTATTTATGTGCTTGTAGCAGCAGAAGTGCAAAAAAAAAAAAATGTATATCACACTATAGTTTCTCTACTTGTTATGCAAAATAAAATAAAACTAAATATAATATAATCTTCACATTCAAGAGTGATTCTTCAATTAGGGAGATAAAAAGGGGGGAAAATATTACTGATATTAAAAAAAACCAGATGATTTTAGCAGATGATTTTACATAAAAAGCAATACTTTGTACGGATTATTATTATACATTTTTTTTTTACAAAAAATATATGACTTGCCTTAAATAATTGTATTTTATGTTTTCATTTTAAATTTAGTGTAAAGTTTTAGTAATTTTGAGGTGTGCTATTTTTCTATATAGATTTCATGTTTTTTTTTTTCAGTTTTAGTTTAGTTGTTTTAGTGCATCAAGATAAACTAAATGAATATGCGAAATAAAATAAGTTTAGGTTTTTATATTATATTTCAGTTAAAGTTTAAGTAACAAAAATCATTTTATGGTCTTAGTGAACTATAATAATAACGGCAGGGCTGAACAATAACTTTGTCAAAAACATGTAATTTTATGTTTTAACTACAGATGATAATGGAGTTTTGTTGTGCAACTTTTAAATCAGGAAAGTTCTATGCTTATATATTTTTTTTAATTTGCAATTTGTTTTTTTGTCTATGAACGAATCACTATCCCCAATTCCGTCATTACCATCATACAAAGCATTTTATAAAAAAAAGTATTGTCATTGGCAACAAAAATCCACTTTAATATGACAGCCATGATAGATCATATATATATATATATAGAGACACTTCAACTTTCAAACTTATTCTGAGTCTGAGATCACACATCTGTTCAAGAACAAGCCTGTCATCATTTCATCCCAGGGTTACATTGATGAAGAGAACGGACTGATGCGTTTTTCTCTCCGACTCGAGGGATCAGTACTTGGTCATGGTTTATTGCTGTTAGTCGGCCTGTGGCGCTATACAGCTGTTCAGGGACAAGAGAGAGCTCAAGTGAAGCGCTAACATCGCTATTTAAAAATACAATGCGGTTTCTCATTGGGGTTTAGCTTGAATTTCATGCAGACAGATGTAAAAAGAAGCGCCCTGTTGCGTCATGTCAGTTTAGTTTCAAATTCACTAATTAGTGCTTACTTTAAAGACAAAGACTTATTACTGCAAACACAGCACTCCCTACTGAGAAACAACAGAAGCTGATGTACAAATAATTGCCTAGCGTGAGACGACAGACACTTATGTGGCATGTCTAGTTTGTTTGGACTGTTGCCCAAACCAGCACACCTGCAGAGCATCATCTGTACCTGTGAGACATTCACAAGTCAAACTACCTTTTACTAACTGTAACCACATTTTCTGAAGAAAGTATTAGCGCTGTTTGCTAATGCAAAAGTTGCTTTAGTTAAGAAGTTATAGCATAGTTGTTATAGTACAATTAGTGGTGGTATCCAGGCTGTTGCCATGTGCACTGTAAAACCTAACAGTGATATTCACTAAATAAAATGTTCATCTAACTTATATATTTTTTTAAAAGTTACTTAAACTTAATAAAAAAGAGTTAAATGAACTCAATAACTGATTATATTAAGCACGACTCAATCTGAATAAGTTATGAATTGCTTATTTATAATTTGTGTTACTTTAACTCCAATGATTTAAGTTAAATTAATTTATTTAATCGAGTTAATGTCTATGGCTAA
The DNA here is from genome assembly GCF_001515605.1 of Sinocyclocheilus anshuiensis. Classification (NCBI taxonomy): domain Eukaryota; kingdom Metazoa; phylum Chordata; class Actinopteri; order Cypriniformes; family Cyprinidae; genus Sinocyclocheilus; species Sinocyclocheilus anshuiensis. Next base: position 1,569 of record NW_015556043.1, on the reverse strand, counting down.
CAACAAATTAATATTCAAAAGGGATAAAAAAAAAAAACGGTAGGTGGGTTTCTAATTTATTTTATATATAATTTTTCAAGAAATTACTTTTGTATTAATGTCTGTACTTTTATACATTTCATAACCCATTTAATAACTCCATGACTAATCAAATAAATACATATGAGAAAAATACATAAAGAATCGAAAGACTACATTTTATATTCTGTGAGGTAAATCTCGCAGCACGAGTTCCGCGGGGTTTTAAAGTAGAGAGGGGAGACTGACAGACCATCCTCCATGAACACATGACACTCGACAGGAACCTAATCAACAAGTAATCCGAGCATACCCATTTTAAAATAATATAAACTAATTAAAAATATATATTTTGCAATAAATTATTTATAATACCTAGGTATCTTTACTTTTATACTTTTCATAACTAATTAAATATCTACATAACTAGTAATCAAATAAATACAAAAACATGAAAAGTACATTTCAGTCAAATCAGTTACACTACGATGCACTACATTTTTGTTTCTAATGTAATTAGTTTTGATTATGGAAAAATACCACGTTCGTTTTCACTCGCCGGACAGGAAGCCCGCGTTAATGTGCAGTGATTAAGCCACATTTTTATTTTCTTTTTCTAGTGGAAAATTAATTTATATGTTTGTGTGTTTTCTCACAGTTGGATAGATGAGCCGCGCGCCTTTTTTTTTTGGCGGACACACCATCCTCCACATCTGTCTTAACAGTCATTCACGGCAGAAGCTTAATCTACAGGTAATGCAAGCACACCCATTTTGAAGTAATGTAAACTTAAGAAATAACATTTTTATTTAAGAACAGTTTGGTTAGATTTAACTGACATTTCCATTTGATGCCTACAGTAGTTAGGAGCTGTAGTGAATAAGCCCGCTAACCTTTTTTTTTTTTTGGAATAAGCTCGCTAACGTTAGCCGATGACCATAAAAAAATAAGTTGTCAGTTACATTAACTATTAGGAATTCGCGAGTTTGTCGCAAATGTTGGTTTTTAAATGATAACATATCAGAGAAGCTATTTTGCCAGTTATGCCCATTTGTCTGCTCTGCCAGACCAAGCCTTTTAAAACATTACAGACTTAATCATTTTCTACATTCGACTGTATGTCCAATAAAGGAGCAGGGGCAATCCAGATGCAGAACATTTTGCACTGAGATGAAAAGAAATTGTGCAGTCCAGTCCACCAGTTAAGGAAATGATGTCAAGATGGCCAGCTCTGTTTCAGGAAGCACAAGTAAGTGATTTTTAAATCCTTTTTCTGTGTATATGTTTTTGCTTGTAGTCTAATAATCTTGGTTTCCTGCTGTCTTTACTCGAGTAGTTCACCCAAAAATGATTGACTTTCTTTGATACAGGCTTGGAACAACATGAAAGTAAGTAAACCGTGACAGAAGTCTCATTTTTGGGTAAACTATTCCTTTGTGCACATTTCTGCACTCAGTGCTTAAAGGGATAGTTCACACAAAAATGACAATTTTGTCATTAATTACCCACCCTCATGTCGTTACAAACCCATAAGACATTCGTTCATCTTCG
>NW_015556042.1:394-569 GCF_001515605.1 Sinocyclocheilus anshuiensis | reverse complement strand
TTTAATGTAGCTTGCGCTCACTGTTGTACACGGAAGCAGCTCCGGCAGGATGACGTATGAGTTCAGCACTGCGTATGGGCCGGTGAGTCTCGTGAAAACCAGCGTTTGTTTATAGGAGAAAAGGAAGCAAAGTTTCCTTACTTTAGCAAAGGAAAACCAGTCTCCTCTTGGCTTA
>NW_015556042.1:0-127 GCF_001515605.1 Sinocyclocheilus anshuiensis | reverse complement strand
TGAATATGGATATTTTTCTTACAAAAATGCATCGATTCGCTACAGAAGGCCTTTGTTCACCCCCCGGAGTCATTTGAGACACTTTTTTTTATGGATGAGCGCTTTTTATTTAACTTGTTTTGGACTG
>NW_015556041.1:0-1438 GCF_001515605.1 Sinocyclocheilus anshuiensis | reverse complement strand
TCTTATTTACCATTTCCACTTTGTAATATAGTTTTTTTTTCACATGTTTTGCTAATTGATTTATATTTAGAAATAAAATCACAATTATAGCATTTAAAAATCTCCTTTTTTGTCAAAATTCTGCATTGTTTTGTATTGAAGTATGAAGTAGCAAGAGTTTTCAACTCATCGGATCTACTTGAATCACAGAGATGGCCTATTTTGAATTCAAAACAGCAATTTTCAGTGAAAGGTGACTAGTTTGTATCCTTTTTTACAATCTTCTCAGTTTCTCTCAAATGTAAATCAAATGCACAATCACAAACGTGTTTTTTTTTTCGTCTGTTTTTTTTTTTTTTAGCAATAGAGATACTCATAAACGAACTGATATTTGCCCTCTTAGGCAGTGGTGGAGCCAGGATGTTTTCATAGGGGTGGCCAGGAAGGGGCCAGCAACCAGTCTGTGGTGGCACAGAAATCTTCATTATTTCAATATAGAAATGTAGCCCATTTAACTATACTGGACTGTTTTAGTGCCTAAAACACAACTGAATACAATTCATTTGTATGTAATTGTAATTGAGAATTTGTGAAGTTATGAATTAGATCAGGTAATTGAGTGAATATGACCATTTTTGTATTATTTTTGTATTACCTCCAGGTATTTTAATAAAAGGGCTCACTCTAGCTTTATTGCTCAGTCAGCTTGGTTCTGGGTCTCAACAGCCCAAACGCTTGTTCTCCTTTACTGCATAGGCCCACTCATGGATGAGAAATGCAGATAGTTCAAAGTTTAGTCAACCTTCACTGAATTTTATATAATCAATGAACTCTGAAAAAAAAAAAACTGTTAATGTTTAACACTATTAGTTGTCAAAATGAATTCATTGCAACTGTTTTGTCAAACCTAAATCGAGCTCCGTACAAAGGAGAAAAAAAAAAGTTCTCTTTTGAATCCCCATCTGCAATAATGTGGAAAAAGGCGGAAGTCAACAGCACATAAATGCCAGAATGTAAAATGAGTTATTTTAGCACATAAATGCCAGAATGTAAAATTAGTTATTTTATGCATTTAAATATAGTTTCATTTTCGTAATGTACAAATTAAAGAAAAAAGAGCATGTTTTCTAGTACAATTGCCCTGTGCTCACATTTAGCCTACTTGTGCATTAAATTACAAATAAAAAATTAACCCTATTGTGATCTCAAATCGCAGAATATTTCAGTACATGCATTTGAGAGATTTTCTTAAATGTGATGCATGTATACATGCACAGTTTTGGAGCTTTAATCACAATTTTGGTAATTTCATGACTTAACTGACGATGTACAGTCATAGTTTCTTGTGCGGTTTATTTATGATGAAGTGATATAGAGCGTCCACCTCATATTCACATAGAGTTGCGCGTCTGAAAAGTTTATAATAAACTCATTAAAATGTTAAAAACCATTAGATAAA
>NW_015556040.1:558-803 GCF_001515605.1 Sinocyclocheilus anshuiensis | reverse complement strand
GGCCATCCTGGACTCAGGCAGTGCGGTCACTCTGGTCCAGTCACATATTCTCGACCCCTATAAAGCCTATAAAGCCTTCCTCCCCATAACCTGTGTCCACGGGGACACACGACAAGTTCCCGCTCGCAGGGTGACCATTTCGGCCGCTCCCGGCGCCTGGCCGGTGGAAGTCCGGGTCATGAAGGATCTTCCCGTCCCCGTGCTGATCGGGAGAGACTGGCCAGGGTTTGACCGCCTGCTGGCCA
>NW_015556040.1:0-302 GCF_001515605.1 Sinocyclocheilus anshuiensis | reverse complement strand
ATGGATGGACCCAGGTCCGGGTCATCGAAGGCAAGGAGGTTCAGCCTGGTCCCCACCCTCTCCCGCATTTCGTCGTGCAAAATGGCCTGCTCTACTGTGTCGCGCAGCGAAGGGGGGAGGAAAAATTATTGCTGGTGGTGCCACGCACGAGGACGGAGACCGTGTTGGAGCTGGCCCACTCGCATCCCTTGGCAGGGCATCTCGGAGCCGGGAACACCATCCAACGGATCCGCGACCGCTTCCACTGGCCGTTCTGGTTGTGGGGCCGTTGCCTAAGTCTGCCCGGGGACATGAACACATCC
>NW_015556039.1:888-1028 GCF_001515605.1 Sinocyclocheilus anshuiensis | reverse complement strand
GGTCGCCATTTTGAGCGTGTGGGCTGCACACTGCGCTGCAGAGTCCTCTGCTTCTGCTCCTGCTGCTCCTGAGGCCTCTCCTGTCTATGAATCTGCCCCAGTGGCCTCTCCTGCCTATGAGTCTGTCCCTGAGGCCTTTC
>NW_015556039.1:310-705 GCF_001515605.1 Sinocyclocheilus anshuiensis | reverse complement strand
CCGTCCATGAATTCACTGCCTGTCCTGTTACGGCCAAGGAGGCCGTTCATGAACTCTCTGTCTGTCCTGCCACGGTCACGGAGGCCGTTCATGAACTCACTGTCTATCCTGCCATGGCCAAGGAGGCCGTTCATGAACTCACTGTTTGTCCTGCCACGGCCAAGGAGGCCGTTCATGAACTCACTGTCTACCCTGTCATGACTAGGAAGGCCGTTCATGAATTCATTGCCTGTCCTGTTACGGTCATGGAGGCCGTTCATGAACTCACTGTCTGTCCTATTACGGCCACGGAGGCCGTTCACGAACTCTCTGTCTGTCCTGCCACGGAGGCCGTTCACGAACTCACTGTCTGTCCTGTCATGGCCATGGAGGCCGTTCATGAACTCTCTGTCTGT
>NW_015556039.1:0-167 GCF_001515605.1 Sinocyclocheilus anshuiensis | reverse complement strand
GGCTGTTCTTGAACTCACTGTCTGTCCTGTCACGGCCATGGAGGCCGTTCATGAACTCCCTGCTCCGCCATGGCTGCCCGCTCTGCCTGGTCCGCCATGGCTGCCCGATCTGCCTGTTCCTCTTCCCGGGCCTGGCCCTCCATCCCTCCCCCAGTTCCGCCTCCACT
>NW_015556038.1:0-1414 GCF_001515605.1 Sinocyclocheilus anshuiensis | reverse complement strand
TGTGTGACGGGTATGGCTGTGGAATGGGGTTTGGCCGAGGAAAAAATTTCAGTCAACAGATTTTATTTTTTGCTTTAACCCCTGACTACTACAACAATTATTACAACTTTTGTTTAAAAGAATAATCACACAATACGCCATTTCTTCCATGTTTTGATTTTAATAGTAAACCCTTTGCCAAAAAATAAAGAGTTTAACTCTCATTTGATTAAAAGATAAATTGTGCATTGCACTATACTGTAAATTAAAACTAACTGAAATTTCTAGTGTCACATAGGCCAAGACATTTCATTAGGCTATTGAACAAAGTGTGCCTGTAAAAGGCTATTAGTGTTATAGTTTCAAAGCACATTTTACCAATTCCAAACCACATCAATCTTAATAACTACTATTATTTTTGTATTTAATCATTTATAAGTGATATATAATTGTCCATGAAGGCTGGAAATGAAAAACACCGTATTACGGTGTGCAGAATTATTAGGCAGGTTCTTTTCCAGATGAAATGAGGCAAAGAAAAAAAAGACTGAGAAGTCAAAAATGAGTACATCTCCATGAGAAATATTAAAAACTAATGCAATACAGAAATTGCTAAGTTAAGACATGACCATTGGTCAGCAACATGCTCATTGGGTCAGCAGGGTCAGAAAAAAAAACAGGTGGAGAAGAAAAGATGCATGTTAACTGCAAAATAATTAAGAATTAATGTGAAGAATTAAGTGTGAAACCATCAGGAACCTCTCCAGTGACACCATTTTCCAGAACTGCAACCTTGAGTCTTCAGAATTACAAGGTGACAGGTTCTCAGAGACCTTGCTTGGGTAAAAAAATGACCCCTACTTAATAAGAATAACATTCTGAAGTGTTATGAAATACATGAAGACTATTTTTATAGGCTTTATGGACAGATAAGTTGAGAGTGACTCTTGAAGGACCAGCACCACATCCTCTTGTACCCCTGTTTGAAGAATTGATCTTCCAGAATCTGGCAGTAAGTTTTAAGAGCTCATTTTTGTCAGTCTCTGCAAGACAGACTTCTCAGGATAGGAGATGGACTAAAAATGAACTCCCAAAACTTACTGCAACATGGAGCTAAGGAGAAAATTTAGAACTTGAAAAATTGGAAAAACAGCTTAGTGAAAAGCGTTTACAGTTTAAAAGCAAATAGAAAGTCCTATTTTTTTTTAATTTATTTTCTTAATATTTTTTTGCAGATTTGCACATGTACAAGGTTTAAAATGTTCATTAAATATTTTTAAAAAATACTGACGTTTTGAGCAGCTGCATGTTTGAGCTGCATTCCTAGGTCAAAGATGAAAAAATGGGATTTACAATAAAAAGTCATTTACAAAATTATTGTTATAGTTTTGTTAATTTATTAATGAGTAATGTCTCTTTTGAGTGAATGTGCAAA
>NW_015556037.1:896-1630 GCF_001515605.1 Sinocyclocheilus anshuiensis | reverse complement strand
CAGCTTTATGCCTTATATCGAGTTGGTGACTCTCAAACATATTGGTTTTGGGACGCACCATTCCATCTATGAGCCCCTTAGAACGGTATCCTAAAATCCATGTTATGGTAAGTGTGCACGTGAAGGCTTTGTGCATTTTCTAAAATCCACATTGTGGTAAGTTCGCACGCTAGTTCTTTGTGTTCTTTTCTAAAATCCTGTATGGTGAGGGCTTCGCGCAATTGCTTCGTGCCCTTTCTTGAGCTGGTTTAAGCCCCGTTCACCTTGGGCACCACTCCACCTAGGTATCCTAGGATACCTACTTTAACAGGGTGTTGCTACTAGGGGTCTGTTGAGACAGTTCCTTTCAGAGCTTATTCAAGAGCAAGCGGTAGCCCCTGTGTGACAGGCCAAGACTTAGTATGATACTAGGCTCTTGGTCGTATCCCCTTAAAAGGAATCCATTTTGATTCCAAGCCTGGAGCTCTACCCCGGGCCCAGGATTCTGGCCCTAACAGGTAAGTTTGGGTATGTAGCCTAGGCTTTTGGCCATAGGGGATAAAGTCACAGACAGCCGTCTGACGTCCCAGGGGCAACTCACCATGAAAATGGTAAAGTTGGTACTTAGTGCTCGCCATGGTTCTGGCCCGCACTCCCCTCAGCATGGCGGCGTGGGTATATCATTCCCCATAGCGACCCCTAGAGGACGCAGTTCGAAGTTCCCTTGAAAGGGAACGTCTCAGGTTACTTATGTA
>NW_015556037.1:0-230 GCF_001515605.1 Sinocyclocheilus anshuiensis | reverse complement strand
GTGTTATCAAGGCTGGATCTGTCAGACCAGAGGGTTTTTTTCTCTTTGTCTAGCAAAAAAGACAACATTACTTGTTTTTTCATTACTTGTGATGTGGAAAGTCTTCAGGCCGGACTCCAGCACAAAGACATGATGCTGAGATAGAATGAATCTCTCCTTGACCCTGATTTTACAATTGCACAACTTATTTGAGTGTACTGTAACATGCTATTCATTTAGTGTTTTATTTG
>NW_015556036.1:0-866 GCF_001515605.1 Sinocyclocheilus anshuiensis | reverse complement strand
GACAGATCTTCTTCTCAAACCTTATAACTTAAACAACACTCGCATGCAAATAGCAATAGCAAAATTTTGGAAGAAATAGTACAGCACCTTAAATCGTCAACCTGCTATCTTGGCATGCTTTCCACATCTTTTTTCAAAATTGTGTTTAACTGTTTAGAAGCAGATCTCTTAGAAGTGGTGAATGCCTCACTTCTTTCTGGGACTTTTCCAAACCTTGGATTCCTTTAACTCAAAAGTTAAGAATGTTATTGATGACATTGCTCCTGTAAAAGTCAGGAGCCCCTCCTGAAAAAGAGCAATCTTGATAACACCATATTGAGCAACTATAGACCAATATCAAATCTTCCTTTTACAGGCAAGATTATTGAAGTTTAAGATTAAGGTAGTTTTTAATCAGCTGAACAACTGCTTAAACTCAAATGGATACCGGCACGATTTTCAATCTGGTTTCCGACAGTATCACAGCACAGAGACTGCGCTCATTAAGATAATAAATGATATTCGCTTAAATTCTGATTCTGGCAAAATATCAGTGCTGGTACTACTAGATCTCAGTGCTGCATCTGATACTGTCGATCATAACATACTACTAGAGAGACTGGAAAACTGGGTTGGGCTTTCTGGGATGGTAATCAAATGGTTCAGGTCATACTTAGAAGGGAGAGGTTATTATGTGAGTATAGGAGAGCATAAGTCTAAGTGGACGTCCATGACATGCGTCATGCGGAGCCCCACAAGGCTCAATTCTTGCACCGCTCTTGTTTAGCCTGTATATGCTCCCACTAAGTCAAATCATGAGAAAGAACCAAACTGCCTTTCAAAGCTTTGCAGATGTTACCCAGGTTTGCCTAGCCTTATCACCAAAT
>NW_015556035.1:0-6059 GCF_001515605.1 Sinocyclocheilus anshuiensis | reverse complement strand
AGGGCACCTTAGTGCACTGTACTGGCCTCAGCCTCAGGGTGCCACAGAGGAATCGAGTGACAAGTGGGTGTCTTCCCGTCGATTGACCACCCAGAAGGACATGGTAAGCAGCTAAGGCTGCCACGTATACCTTCAGAGTGGAAGGAGATAACCCTGTGGAGAATCGCTCCTGCAGAAACTCCAGAACTGTACCAATTGGGCAGTTGACTGGGTCCTGCAGTCGCTGTCCGCACAATGAGGCGAAAAGTTTCCACTTCAAGGCGTACTGTCACCATGAAGCGAAAAGTTTCCACTTCAAGGCGTACTGTTTCCTAGTGGCGGGAGCTCTGGACTGGAGTATAGTCTCAACAACCTCAGTTGAGAGACCAGATGCTAGGAGCTGTGCCCCCTCAGGGACCACGCCCACAGCTTCCACAACTCCGGGCGGTGGTGAAAGATGGTGCCCCCCGCCTGAGAGAGGAGATCCCTCCTGATCTGAATTTCCAGCGGAGAGCTGTTGAGGAGGGACACCAGGTCCGAAATCCATACTCGGGCTGGCTAGAACGGGCCCTCAGCAACATCTGCACCTTGGCATCCAGCCCAAGTGGAGCTGGATGCGTGAGGGAGAACCAGAGCGAACAGTGTGTCGTTTCTTGTGATGCAAATAGATCCACTTCCGCTTGGCCAAACTCCTTCCAAAGGAGCTCCACCACCTCAGGGTGGAGTCTCCATCCCTCGGGCCTCAGCCCCTGCCTCGACAGGATGTCTGCCCCCTGATTGAGATACCCAGGGATGTAGACTGCTCTTAGTGAGAGGAGCTTCCCCTGAGCCCACAAAAACGTATCTGGTGCGACAGCTTGTACAAGGGGATCAAATGCAGACCCCCTTGCCGATTGATGTAGGAGACCACCGATGTGTTGTCTGTGCGGACAAGCACATGATGCCCCCTTAGGTCTGGAAGGAAGTGTGTCAGAGCTCGAAACACGGCCAGCATCTCCAGGCAGTTTATGTGCCACGTGAGATGATGGCCTTCCCACAAACCCTGGGCAGAGCGGCCACTCATGACCGTCCCCCAGCCCGTGAGAGAGGCATCTGTCATTAGCATTACATGACGACAAGGAGCCCCTAACATCGGGCCTTGAGCCAGGAACCAACATTTCGTCCACATGTCCAAGGCACGTAAGCATCGCCGCGTGACCTTGATCATGCGAATCGGATTTCCCCTTGGGGAAAATCCCTTGGTCCTGAGCCACCACTGCAAGGGTCTCATGTACAGCAGGCCAAAAGGTATCACGTTGGACGCCGCTGCCATCAGACCCAACAGCCTTTGAAACTGTTTGACAGTGAGTGACTGGCCTTTTCTTACTTTCTTGACTGCCGTGAGTATTGACTCGATATGAGCATGAGACAAACGTGCATGCATCGTGGTCGGATCCCACACCATGCCCAAATAAGTGGTTCTCTGTAGTGGAGAAAGCACACTTTTCTTGGCGTTTAGTCTTAACCCCAGCTTTTTCATATGGGCGAGGACGACATCTCAATGCCGAGTCGCCATCTGCTCCGATTGAGCTAGTATCAACCAATCGTCGATGTAATTGAGTATGCGGATGCCCTGGAGTCGCAGAGGAGCCAGAGCAGCATCCACACACTTGGCGGAACACGTTCTATGGCCCCCTTCCTCAAGAGAGTATCTACTTCTTGTTCCATTACCAGAGCCTGCTCGGGGCACACTAGTGTGGGGATGACCCCGTTGAAACAAGGCGGACGAGAACCGAACTGGATTCTGTAGCCTCTGTCTACAATCTGCAGAACCCATTTTGAGACATTTGGCAGAAGTTTCCATGCTGCCAGAAAATCTTCTAAGGGAACCAGCCTCTCGAGACTGGCCTCTGGTGTCATTAGATGAGCCAGTTCGGTGCCCTGAAGCAGATGACCGGCAGGGAACGACCAACCTGACTGCTGTAGCACCCTCACTTGAGGGGACGAGCTCTCTCGTGCCATACCGTCGCTGGGGTCTCCGTGAGGGCACTGAGGAGGATCGGGCACCGTATACTGAGGTGTTATCCTTTTCTCCCCAGGTGGGGCTGCCCTCAGGGACCTGATGATGGTGGCATCAGGACCGCTTAGTCGAGGTCTTCTTTGAGAAAATAACGGCCCGCAGATCCATTTTCGGTCTAGAAGACCCCGACTGAGAGCGTCGCCCGGCCCCCGTTCTTTCTGCGGAGGGGTGCGGGTTGCAACGCTCTGTTTTTGAGACTGGCGGTATGAGGAGCTTGACGGCTGGGGCTGCTCCCACTCAGCAGCCCCATGGGCCTGGGAATGACGATGGAGGAAACATTGGAACACCGCCGCTTGCTTCCTCACCTCCTGAAACCTCTCGACGACAGTGTTGACTGTATCGCCAAAGAGGCCAGAGGGTGAGAGCGGGGCGTCTAGGAGGAAGAATCTGTCTTTATCTTGCATATCGGACAGATTCAACCACAGATGCCTGTCCGTGGCCACCATTGCTGCCATTGAACGGCCGATGGCTCTGGACGTTTCTTTGGTGGCTCAGAGGAACAAATCTGTGGTCCGATGCAGTTCGGCTACTACGTCAGATTCCTCCTCCTCCCTGTCATCCAGGTCCCTGAGCAGAGGGACAAATTTGTGGTCCGATGCAGTTCGGCTACTACGTCGGATTCCTCCTCCTCCCTGTCATCCAGGTCCCTGAGCAGAGGGACAAATCTGTGGTCCGATGCAGTTCGGCTACTACGTCGGATTCCTCCTCCTCCCTGTCATCCAGGTCCCTGAGCAGGTCAGCCTGGTATGCTTGTAACACCGCCATACTGTGCAAACATGCGCCAGCCTGACCTTCCGCCGTATAAGCTTTCCCAACCAGACTCGATGTCAGCCTAACGGGCCTGGTGGGAAGCTTTGGGGCCCCATGGTGTGCAAACATGTGCCAGCCTGACCTGCCGCCATATAAGCTTTCCCAACCAGACTAGATGTCAGCCTCACGGGCCTGGTGGGAAGCTTCGGGGCCTTCAGGGACGATGCGGAGGATGGGGAGAGATAACTCGCAAGCGTCTGCTCCACCATTGGCATGGCCCCATATCCCTTCTAATTCAACCCCACGATGTTGGAATAGTTCGAGACTGTAGGGCTGTAGATACGGAATGAATACGGTTTCTTCCATGATCTCGACACCTCGGCATGGAGATCGGGGGAAAAACGGAAGGCCCCATCGTGAAGACTGTGATCTGGCTCTCAGGAAATGCTCGTCTAATTTACTTTTAGGACGAGTGTCCTGCTTCTCGGCTGGCCAATCGATATTTAACTTGGCTACAGCACGAGTCACAACATCCACAAGCTCCTCATACGCAAGGGACTCTGGTGGCGAGTCCACAGTCTCCTCTGTCTCTACACTTATCACATCCACCTCCTCGGAGGAAGATAGATGAAGTGTCTGGCTCTCTCTCTGGGGGGAAGAAACTGCAGTGCAGGCTTCTGATCCCTGAGAGGGAGCCGTGGATCTAGCGGGTGAGGACCGAGAAAAGGACGAGCCCGTCTCGGATCCCTCCGCTAAATCCACTTGCGATCCCCATGACAACAGTCTACGCTGCGCCTTGGCAACAGTGGGACCGCTGCCAGCTGGATTGCGAACCTGGCCGCTCTCATCAAAATGGCCAGGTGAGAGCGGAGCACATGCAGCGAGAGCAACTCGCAGTCATGACAGTCAGCTCCCTCGAGAGCTGATCGTGCATGCTCTGCTCCTAAACAAACAACACACAGATCGTGTGTATCCCCCGCTGCCGGATATCGTGTGCAGGGAGGAACACAACGTCGGTAATGCCGTTCGCTCGCCATAGACTTAGACTTGGATTTTGACATATTTCTGCTTGTGGACTGACAGACAACAGTAAATAAGACTGACACATACACAGAGCGCTACTGAAGAGCAGAAGCTAACGTGCGCTCTGGCGGATGCGCTTTTATACTTCCCGGTTGCTCATGTCACCCCGCTTGTGACGTCTCGCTGCTCCATTGGACTGATTTTACACATGCTTCAGAATGCGGTCATGCAGGGGCGTTCCCAAAGCATTGCACAGGAGCACATGTTTTGGATGAATGTGGTTATAAAAAAAAAAAAAGTTGGAAAAGCTTTTTCTTCCCAGTTTTGAATCTGACAAAATTTGCCCCCACAATATTATGTAAGTGCTAAACCAATACACATACACTTGGTTATTACAAACACTAGTACTTTATACATACATATGGCTCAATGACAGATATTCCAAGTTCATTAAAATGTATACTGCAAAGTTGTATACTGTTTTCAAGGAAAGTTAATTTAATGACTAAAATGAAGAAAAAAATTAATGTGGTCTGACCATGGAAGAAAAAGTACGTTTTTATTATGTTTTTCATTTTTATTACAAATATTCTGAATTATTAAATAAAATAAATTATAAATAAATATTTTAAGAGAGGTAATGACCTTGACACACAATCATGAGGATCTGCAGAGGTCCTCTCTATATTTTTCTTTCTTTATTTTCTTTATTTTCTTTTTTTCATATTATTTGCATATATTTGCAAATTTTATTGCATATTATTTGCTTCCTGATTTTTAGTCGAACTACAGATTCAGTCATGTATGATCTGATTTTTCATATTATTAGATGAAAAAAATAATATCATTCAGATTAAAAGGTTGAAAAGGAGAATGAAAAACTGTCATGTAAATTCATAAATTAATATTATCATAATGATTTCAAGAAATCAAAAGTTTCATAATCTTCATCCTAGACATTCTAGGGCAATTTAACTAACACATTATTTATTTATTTAACAATCAACTAAAATATCATTGCCTTTGTATGGTAGCTAAAATATTACCTTGACTTACTCTGCATTATGATTAAATGAGCCAAGCCTCATTACTGTACTTGTGTTATATACTTTGCATTCCCCGTTAATTAAAGTGTTTTTTTCTTCTACTCTGGAAGTTTTAATTAAGTTTTAAATCTTTTCCTAAAGAGTTATAATTGACCATTTAAAAAGTAGAATATTTGGTTATGATCATGCTATATAATATTATATTTATGGGACCATATAATATATTATACATAGATACGTCCAATGTGAAGACTTATCAGTATGGGATTTTGATCTAAGCTGAAACCTCTGACTTCTCCAAATGTCATCCTATCTTTGTTTCATACAGGCTAATAGGAAGATACATCTTTGTGATGGGTTTACCACACCCATATGGAATTATTTTGGTAATATTTTCTTTACAACTCGGTTTATGAGCACATCCATCTTACATTCTTACATCTTTTTCTCCCTATTGAGCAGGACGTTTGTTTATCACGAGTGCCAGCAGCATGAGTCCGCCTGTAATGGTTGCAGAGAGACACTTTGTACACCCATAGCACAACACAGCAAATATTGCAAATACAAATACCAGCTTACTTTATTAAATGCAACAGATACAGGATTCAGTGTGTTTCATTCGTCTCCATAAGGATCATGCATTTCATTGTGTCAGTGTTTCTTTCTTATAAATAATAGTCTCATTTATTGTGACTGGAGGATAAACAGACAGTTATTGTTGTCCAAACATCTGAGAACACTAGTGAAAATGTCTTTAGTTTAGTTTAGTTTAGTTTTGCTTTGTTTTTTGTTCTGTACATTCATTCATTCATTCAAATTTTTGAGAATGAATACCTGAAATCCCTGGTATATTGTATTATGAAATTGGTATTGTTTTCACCTTTAATATTAAGGTTATTAAAGCTCTAGCGGTTAATAAATGCATGCGTCTTGCGGAAGAACATTGTAGCTGGAGCTACTTATTACAGCAATATATGTATCTTGAAGCTTGAAGGACTTGGCCCTAAGTAAGATGCCCCTTGAGTTTAAAGTACTGTAGTGAGAGGCAATATAGAGAATCTCATTATTTGGGTAGTAACCCACCCTGTTTGTACTCTGTTTCACACATAATGAGCACAAGAAAGTGAAGCTATTTTCTTTCTAGCAGCATTTGAAAGAGTTCAGGTTAGGTTATTCCACTGAAGAGACAACGATTTTCAGTG
>NW_015556034.1:0-520 GCF_001515605.1 Sinocyclocheilus anshuiensis | reverse complement strand
TAAGTACCAGCACTTGCAGTAACAACCAATAGCTTAAAGCAACAATCAAGTCTAGCGACAAACATGAAACTGAACACTAGATAAGCCCTAACAAGCAAGCAAAATCCCAATACCCTAATAGCTTTAAAGCAAAGACCTTCTGAAATAGCATAGACTGGGGCAGCATGCCCTTTAAGAAGAGAAGCAGTGAAGGGGTGCTCTCCTTTAATAAGCAGCTGAGAAGAGCAGCATGCCACTTTAATGCAGTACAGCATATGGTCAATACCCGAAGTTTAGGCAACAGCATGTTGCCCTATCCAGATAATAGTTAGCATTAATAACACCTTTATTAGCAAAATCTACATACTGCAGGGGTCGACCGATATGTGTTTTTCAGGGCCGATACCGATTATTACAGATCAAGTAGACCGATAACCGATATTTTGAACCGATATATATGTCTGGTGTAAAAATTAAAATTTATGACAAAATTAAAAATAACAAGGGCTCTGACAAAAATTGCCTTCCCTGGTGTTGGTTG
>NW_015556033.1:0-735 GCF_001515605.1 Sinocyclocheilus anshuiensis | reverse complement strand
GAGCACGGTAAACATGGATCAAGAGCTTTTTTATGGTTGGAACCGGAGATGGAGAGATTTCTAGGCTTTGACGGAGTAAGTGACAAAGTCGTAGAATCCGCGGTAAGACCATATTGCTGTATAATATGCAGTCAGTTATGCGCCCTGCCAGCCCTGTCTTTATGCGATGAGAAGAGAGATATTGGGGTTGAATGGACGATGTATCGACAAACTCACACTGAAGTAGCAGGAATCCTTATCTGTGCAAATTGCCGACCTGGCCATCCAAAAATCCGGATAGACTCGTACAGAGTGTCCGGGAATTTTGGCGAACGGTGTAGCTGTACTTGGAACGGCAAGGTTTCGTGGTTTTGTGTGATCTGCAAGGCAAAAGAACGGGCTTTAATGTCCTCACGGTCGGTTTGGGAGACTTTGAGAGTTCTTAAACCGATAGGATTATTTCAAGACGGAATAATATCCAGGTTCGCTAGGCATCCTTACTTAGGTATGCGAGAACATGAGAGGGCTGCATTTTTGGACGCAAGGGTCCCTATGCTACCCAGAGACAGGGAGGAACTTAAGGAGAGGGCTCTTTCGGAAAGAGGAGAATTAATCCGAGAAATAAAAAGGAGAGATCGCGAGAAAGATTTGACCCTAACGGACTTAGAGTCCACAAGGTGGCATCTGACGCTATGGCATGGGCCGATCTTGAGGTGTTTTCCTGAGGTGGACCTGAAACGGGTCCAGGGGAAAAAT
>NW_015556032.1:5521-12924 GCF_001515605.1 Sinocyclocheilus anshuiensis | reverse complement strand
ATATATATATATATACAGGGCTCCAGACTAACATTTGAGAGTGGTAGCACTGGTGCCACGAAGTTGTACAGTTGGTGGCAATGGGCCTCAATTTGGTGGCACCAGCCGTGGGGGTGGGGTAAAAAAAAGAAACAGTGAAACGATATTTGTGTAAATGCAGTTGGTTTGTATTAAAGGGAAAGTGCACCCAAAAATGGGTCATCATTTATTCGCCATGATGTCATTCCAAACCTGCATGACTTTCTTTCTTCTGTGTAACACAACATATTGAGGAAACGGTCTCAGTGTTTTTGTCCATACAATGAAAGTCAATGGGGTCCAAAACAACATTCCATGAACTACAAACACTGGGATAAGCCACTGAGGTCCAATGTTGTTTCAGTATGAACATTCAAACTTAATACTGTAACACTTTACAATAAGCATTATGCAACTGCATTAGTTGCACTATCAACGGAAATGACTTCTAAAGCAGTTGATCTCAGTTAATGTTCATTTCAGCATTTACTAATACACTACTAACATCAAAAGCTGCACCTGTTAATATTTAATGGGCCTGAGCTAACATGAACTAACCTAAACAAATATGAATTAAAACTGTAAATGTATTGCTCATTGTTAGTTAATGTTAGCTAATGTATTAAATGTAATGTAAAGTGTTACTAAAATATATTCTTTTGTGTTCTGCAGAAGAAAATTCATACAGTTTTGGAACTATGTGAAAAAATTGATAAACTGTTAATGTGAACAGGCAGAGCAAAAAAAAAAAATCTCACATCTGTTTTTATATGCAGTATTTATACATGCATTATTGTGGTTTAAATGTATAAATTCAGTCAGCACAGTCAATTAAGAGTAATGCTTGTGCTTTGTTTCTGTTCTCGACTGTTTGGCTGAACAATCTGTGTGTTGAATACACACGTGTGCGTCTAGTTTCCAGAGCAGTGTCCATGTTTGGCTCTTGCTCGTCTCCTCTCCTGTGCTGCCAGACTTTCACCTTATCAGAGTGATTTTTCAATATTAATCAGCAAAAACGGTTTTCATCAATGACAATAATCAGAAATGTTTCTTGAGCAGCAAATCAGCATATTAGAATGATTTCTGAAGATCATGTGACACTGAAAACTGGCATGATGCTGAAAATTCAGCTTTGATCACAGGAATAAATTACTACTCTAAATATATTAAAATAGAGAAGTTATTTTAAATTGTATTAAATTGTTTTAATTTCATACATTTAGCTGTGGTGGGCATAAGAGACTTTCAAAAACAAAAAATCATACCAACCCCAAACTTATGAAACAGTAGTGTATGTTTGACATTTTACTTACCAAGCCCTATGGTTTATAGCATCTTGGAGATGTTGTCTGACAGAAGGTTCACTCCGACTCTGCTGGGGTGCAGCAGGCCATCAGCATTTAAGAATCTAGAAACAAAACAAGCAATCTGACACAGAGCCAACACTGTTTAGTCTGCAGTTTCAGGTTTATTAGAAGGGAACAAGCTAGAGCAGAGGTACAATGCAGATAAAAGAAAGAATAATCTTATAATATAATGACATAATATACAAAAAATACACCTACTACTACTACTACTACTACTACTACTACTAATAAAAATAATCTTAAGATAACAGAATCGGTTTTTAGATTTAGGTTGAGTGTCACTTACGTTTTGATGTCAAGGCCTTCTTAAAATTACTGTAATTAATATATATTTATAAGTTGTACAGTTGGTGGTGCTGGGCCTTAATTTGGTGGCACCAGTCGTGGGGTGGGGTAAAAAAAAAAAAGGAAACACTGAAACTATGTCCAAACATGTTTAATGCATTAATGATCTCATTACAAATACAGATAATTTTCTTCTTTATATACAAAAAAATATATAATTTTTTTTTTTGCAAACTCTTAATATATCTTTATTGTACTGTAATCAGTTAAACTCATTGTAAGTCTGTAAACTCATTGTAAGTAACTCATTGCAACTTTTTTTTGTAAATAGCTTTACTTTAACGCAGACTTTCATCACATTCATGAGCTATAATAACTACAGAAAGTCTCCCTGAACTCTGAAGAATTCATTTGGCCAGGACTTGTAATTTGGCCTTCTAGGCCTCTTTCCCTTTGACAACCACTCCTCAACAATTTCCCTGGCATCAAAAGTCTTCTAGTTCTGGGCCTTCTATACTTATTCTGATGAGGTCCTCCACTGTGTCTGGGTTGAGACATCAGAATTGACCCGCTTCTGTGCTGAAAAGCCCCTCTCACACACAGCGGAGGACACAGGGAGCACCAACATAATATGAACTAACTGAAGGATGTTCTAAAGAAGAAGACAGATTAGATGGTTGTGAGAACAATGCTTTAAGTAACAGCATAACCGTGATTATTATAAAAAAAAAAAATAATGTAAATACTGTAGTCAGAGCAGTATGGTTCCTTAGACAACATGATGTCCCACAGTCCGAGGTAGCTCTTATCCATGAAAGAGACTGTGATCATTGTTTTCAGTGCCTGAAACTCCTCTTATTAGATGGTTGTGAGAACAAGGCTTTACGTAACAGCATAACCGTGATTATTATAAAAGAAATAATGTAAATACTTTGTAGTCAGAGCAGTATGGTTCCTTAGACAACATGATGTCCCCAGGGCCGCGATTAACCATTGGGCTAGGCGGGGCTGAAGTCCCGGGGCCTGGACAAGGAGGGGGCCCGTGAATGGCTGTGGGGTATTTTGACTCAGAGCCATAGAAAGAGAGAGTTGCGTCAACGGAAGTCCAAAACGCTCAATCGTCACGTGATTCACTTAGATCTCAAATAGTTCCAGGAAGTTCATAGCGGGCAATTGAAATACATTGAGTTGGAGAGACAGAACTGTGATTTTTGGTAATTAGTAGACAATAAAATAATTTATTTACATTATTTATAAAATAATGTATACGTAGTATATATATGTAGTTATATTAGTGTTGTTTTAAAAAGATAAAATCCTCTAATATTTAAGGATTAATGTGGTCAGCTATCCTTACCTGCCTTGTTAACATATTTTAGGCTGAAGTTACCATGGTAAAAGTCCGTGTTTGCTATATAAAGGACATCGTGGCCTTCTGCCAAGGTAACTTCAGCCTCTCTATATAAATATAATTATATATGTATGTGTGTGTGTTCTTACAACTCGCATGCTAGTCAAGTGCAATCACATCTTAATGTTCATTGTCGTTTTACTAATCTCATGGTAAATGTTAAGTTTGTTGTCTTAGAAAATTCATTCCAAATAAATGAAGATATTTTATTAAGTGAAAACTAATCTTGTTTAATGTTTTTGATTCTTGTGCACCCCTCAGTTATTAATATATAAAAATATATTTGTAGTATATTCCGATTTAAAACAACTTAAAACATTTTTACACATTTAATTATATATTTTATGTATGTTGACTTCTGTTATGCACTTATTTACAGAGTACTTGGTACATTATCAGCGCAGCGGCAGATGTTCAAACTAATATCACGTAATTTACGTCTCTGTGATGATTGGTTGATATCAGAAGGGAGGCTAGCCTCCCTTGCGAGGGTTCTTTTCTCAACACTCCTCAGCGCTGAAAGTGAACACTCGATGGTGATTGGCTAATTTTATTTACCAACGGAGGAACGAGAGCTCAGCGCTCGCTCAGCGCTCGCTCAGCCTCCCCCTCCCCTTCTCTATCACCTATTGGTTGTAATTACATCAGCAGATTCGGCACATTCGCAATAGAAAAGCGGCACTTTCACGTTATGACATTACAACTGTGAAATTACAAACAAAAAATACACATTCTGAGACATGAACTGAAATTCATTGTGAATTTTATTAACATTAAATCGTCCTCCTCCCATTTTCACCTCAAAATTATGGGGAAGCTGTGCCTCCCCTGACGAGCCGCCACTGATCTATAGATTACACCAACAAAATGTGATGTAATCATACTAGGGAACTGGCACTTTTTCACAAAGACACAAAGAGCAGGGAAAGACTTGCCAAAACCAGTGAAGAGACTCATTGTGAGGTTGATGTCTCTTTACAGGGAGTCTTCAGGTGGTTTTCTAGCGAAGGAAAAAAACAGGAGAAATGGTTAAGTGATGCTCCATCGCATTGCGGTCCTGTGGCATCACTGCTCAGTCTGTTCCTTCAACACAGTACTTCTTTAGTAGCTAAGACGTTTAAGTATAAAATACAGTAATAATGTATAGATTTACTGTGATATATATAATATAATATAGTGGTATATAATACCTTTTTTGGAAATTTAGCCTAGCATGATTCTGAAATGAAAACTGCTCGCCTGTTTCAAACTTTGCATTCTCACTTAACTTTGGTCCATCTGCATCCTTTGCAAAATATCCAAGTCTATTAAATAACTCCCCACCAGCAAAATCACTTTTAAAAGCCTTAATTACACAACGATGGATGAAACTGCATGAAGAGAATGAATAACATCCTGTAAATCTTTTTAATGCACAGGGTAATTTGATTAGCTGTGCTGATAATATACTATTTTGTTCTATAAATGTCTTACCGTTTAAAAGTTAATCACAGTTTATTTACTGTGCATACTGTGTCTCTTCTGCTGCATCTACGGCGCTGATAGTATGAGCGCTAACTTCCGGGAACTATGATGAGGGAATAATGAAAAAGAAGCTGTGACAAAGCTGAAAGGAATAAAAAGAAGTGCACTTCAAACACAAACTCAGACACCATAAACACTCTTCATCTGGAGAGTCCTAGTAGGCTACTTTTTTTCTTCTTCCTTTATTAGGATTAGCAACAAGTATACAAAAATATACAACCCTAGTAACAACAAAATCACAAAACAAAAAGAAATAAATAAAAAAAACAACAACAAACATACAGGGCCAGGGGTAATATATAAATTACATTATAAAAAGAAAGGGTCCCTCAAAAGGCACTTTTTAACAACCAGGCAAAAGGTCACAGAGCATTCAGTCAACTGTACATTATAGGAAAGAACCAATATTATAAGATGAGTTGTCGCAACTCTCTCTCTATACGGCTCTGTTTTGGCTGGTCATCGGTAGCGCCGATTGCCAAAGCCCCGCCCCTCACATATTAGCGCTATTATTTAGTGGAGCTTTTCCATATATTCCATGCATTACTTTTAGAGATTAAAAGGTCACGTTTGAATTTGGTTTACCAATCAAATGCATTTATTCTATATTTTTACTTTTGAACGACCCCTGCACCACGTATCAATCAGGTGATCGCTGCAATGTCCACATTAACCTCGATCTTCACTTTGTTCTGGCATCTGGAAATGGTCATACAAAGAACAATCTTCGATAAGTAAAAATGTAAACTATTCTAAAACGAAAGTGAGAGAGGGGCTATTCGAAAAAAAAAATGAGGAGAGAGGGGAAAACATGAGTTGGTCAGTAAAATCCCCAGCTATCAGGTTATTTTACTAAAGCTGATGATGGAGTGGAAGTTGTGAAACAGCAAGTGGACTGGTGTTACGAGATTTTCGGTTTCCGAGATTTTCTCCCAGTCAGCAAATTTTCTTTGGCGTGGATCTGGCCCATATCAACAGCTAAAGTGAGTGAGTGAGTGACGTGACATGTGGCCAAGTATGGTGACCCATACTTGGAATTAGTGCTCTGCATTTAACCCATCCAAAGTGCACACACACAGCAGTGAACACACACACACCGTGAACACACACCCGGAGCAGTGGGCAGCCATTTATGCTGTGGCGCCCGGGGAGCAGTTGGGGGTTCGGTGCCTTGCTCAAGGGCACCTCAGTCGTGGTATTGAAGGTGGGCGAGAGCGCTGTACATTCACTCCCCCCACCTACAATCCCTGCCGGTACGAGCCTCGAACCCGCAACCTTTGGGTTACGAGTCCGACTCTCTAACCATTAGGCCACAACTTCCCCCAAAAAGTGTAAAGTGTGGCCCAGATTAGTTTGTGTTCACCGGCCCAAAACGGGTCCACATCTTTTTAGCCAGAACTGAACCTAAACAGTGCCATAACCCAACCCAGAGTGAGCCAAATAATAAAAACAGATGTGGCTGATATATGGACCTTATATGGTATTCTTATATGGCTGAGTTCTGTAAAGGGCTGATGGCCCTTATGTGGCCCACATGTGGCTGATAAACCAAATGCCATTATTTAACCATATTTACACCACACCTATTTTTTTTTATTTAAAATACCCATTACACAGTAAATCTTAAACACAAAAATGGATTCACACTAATTTTTTAAAATGTTTATACTAGAATTTTAATAACAGAATTACAATACATAACACAACAGAAGTGTGCTATTTTGCAAATGTCAGATGAGTGAATAAATGTACAAAAATGTATCCTTTTAGTAAGTCTCGCCAGTCTCACTCACAGTCTGTCAGGAAAATGAAAAGAAAAAAGAACATTAGTATATCATAAGTAGTATCATAGATATTATTTCAAGACAAGCACATAAATGAGTGTAAATCAGCACTGCACACATTCTTTTCTATCACCCAAGACATGAGTGCCTTTTTAAATTAGGAAAATTTTAGCTACTTTAATAACAGGCTATTTTTAGACATAATACTTCATTATATACATAATATTAATGAAAACATTAGTAGTGTAATTGTACCTCAGTTTTGAAGTCACAGTTTCATACATTTTTGGTACAGCAGGGGGAGAAAACATACAATTGCTTTTTTTTTATTTTTTTTAAATAGTGGTTTACTGAACAATTTATGGCTCTGCCTTTAAATAAACTCAATTATAATTACAATTTTCTTAAGGATAAAAAATCTATCTTAGCTAATGCTATACAATAGGGAGCCCTATTAGAGCACATTACTAAAATATTAAAGGCTGCAATTAACAAGAGAGCCCAATCTATTAAATTCAATTTCTATTTATTTTTAGATACAATAACCAACACAAAAAAAAATTGTATGCAAACATATAAACTGCACATTGTACTTTTCTAGCAACAAGCTGTGGACACTGAATGACTTGCCTGCGGTAAAGGTAATGCTGTTTTATTGGCATTTTTCCGCGGTTGCAAAACTGATTGAGATTACATGACACGAGCGTGTTTATTTCGCGTTATAACCGGCTGTAACTAGTAGAAAAGAGAATTAAAGGGAAGGGATGATGATATTTGGCTCACTCTGGGTTGGGTTATGGAACTGTTTTGGTTCAGTTCTGGCTAAAAAGATGTGGACTAGTTTTGGGCCGGCAAACACGAACTAATCTGGGCCACACTTTAGCTGTTGATATGAGCCAGATCTGCGACTTGCTCGCTCTCCGCGCCTCCGCTTGCAGCGGTCTGCCACGCCACATCAAAGAGCGTCAAAACGGCATTTACGGATTTAATTTCCTGATAAAATATACATAATTT
>NW_015556032.1:3591-5322 GCF_001515605.1 Sinocyclocheilus anshuiensis | reverse complement strand
ATGTGGGGGCGTGTTAGAACGAGCCGTTTTAGGGGGGCGTGGCAGAGTCTTAACTTTGATAAAGAATATCTCTTTGCTTTTGAGACTTTAGTCTTTGCAACTTCAGGGATCTTATCTATGCACAATCAGCTTGTAACACTCCAAAGAGAAAGGAAAACTTGAAATCGCATCATATGACCCCTTTAAATCGAGTTGTGTTGCACCACTTAATTTTAAACACAGATTACCTAATCGCGTGGAGTGACTGTGAGAAACGAGAGGCATGGCAGCGATTACTGGCGCTCACCTCATCATCACCACTGCCATTAAATGCTATACAGTGTATTCCTGTCTTCTTTTCTTCTTCGTATGTCGAGATGCACCGAGATGAGTGACGGATCCAATCATCTTAACTAGCACAATGCGTAAATATATGGGTCAAAGACGAGAAGTCACCATTTTGGTGTCCGCATCAAATTACATTTACAAAAGTCATTTTAAATGCACTAAAAACATCTTAAATGCAAGTAAATTGTCTACTTTCATATTTTTTAAATAACTTTTGTGACAATAAAATGTCAAAATATGGGGGAAATAATGTTCCAAAGTGTAAAATTGTCATTCAGCGTAATGGTCCGGACTTTGATTTAACCATTACATCTTCAAATAAACATATATAAAATACCAAGTTAAAAAATACATTTGTTGTCTTGGCATTTTCAAGTAAGTGCTGGCTGTGTTATATTAAAAGACTGTCTTATTTATTATTATTATTTTTAAAGTATTTAAATATCCAGGGGACTTGAGATTATTAAGTTATACTGAAACCATATAAAAAACTGAGTCATTCGCCAATCTGTAACATCATCAAATGGCACCTGGAAGACTGGGTGGTGCTGCAGAAAAGTGAGTTTATTGATCTTAAATACTTAATAATTTCACCTTTTCATGGTTTGGTAACGTAGGGTACAAAACACACGTCAACACACAAAAAACACTTATTTATTTTTGGAAAAATAAGAAGATGTTGTGAAAAATTGTGATTAACTTTACTGGTCAAGTTCACTGCTTGAAATAGGTGACCATTTGGTTATTGATATTAGAGATAAATGAGGAATGTTTAGCATTGACAAATATGTGTATATAAATATTAATATCTGAATGCATTTTGGTAATGTTTAATTTGGGTTATTGATTAATTATAGATGCCCAAGATCCGAGGGAGTTGCTAGGCACTGTAAAAAATCAAAAAGCTAATAAAGTAAGTGTGGACCCAGTAGCTTAGGTGGCACTCTTAAAGCCTGTTCACACCAAGAACAATAACAAATATAGCTGCAAGCAGCGATGGCGGGCCCAAGCCGTTAGTGCAAACGCCACCCCGGTGGCATCAGGAGAACGGTGCACAGTGGGCACATGCATTTACAGTAACCCTCTGGCAGTCTGGTTTTAAGGGATACGGCAATTAAAGAGTTAATCCGAACCATATAGACGCATACACACAACAATATTTAAAAATTTGGTAACACTTTTAATAAGGTTTCAGTTATTAACATAAAACTATATTAATTAACATGAACAATAATTATGTAGCATTTATTAAAGGGGTCATATGATGCTTTTTTAAAGATCATTATTTTGTGTATTTGGTGTAACAGAATATGTTGACATGCTTTAATGTTAAAAAAACACATTATTTTTCAAATACTGTACATTATTGTAGGTCCTCTATGCCCCGCCTCTCTCAAACGCTTC
>NW_015556032.1:2494-3133 GCF_001515605.1 Sinocyclocheilus anshuiensis | reverse complement strand
TGCTCTTAAGTTCTCTTTATTTTATTTTTAAAATATGCTAAAGATGATATTTTGAAGAATATTGGGGTACAAACAAAACATCTCTGACTTTCATTTATATGGGCAAAAATAATAAGAAAAAAGACATACATATTTCAAAATAAATTTCAAAATGTGCTCCACAGAAGAAAGTCATACAGGATAAGAACAATATGAGGGCTTCTAAAAGTTACTTACCATGATATTGCAAAAATGCAAAGCTTGTGGTGCAAAGCACTAAAAAATAAATAAATAAACAGTCAAGCACAATTTCAATTTCAAATATAGCTGCAAGCAGCGATGGCGGGCCCAAGCCGTTAGTGCAAATGCCACCCCGGTGGCATCAGGAGAACGGTGCACAGTGGGCACATGCATTTACAGTAACCCTCTGGCAGTCTGGTTTTAAGGGATACGGCAATTAAAGAGTTAATCCGAACCATATAGACGCATACACACAACAATATTTAAAAATTTGGTAACACTTTTAATAAGGTTTCAGTTATTAACATAAAACTATATTAATTAACATGAACAATAATTATGTAGCATTTATTAAAGGGGTCATATGATGCTTTTTTAAAGATCATTATTTGGTGTATTTGGTGTAACAGAATATGTTGA
>NW_015556032.1:0-2303 GCF_001515605.1 Sinocyclocheilus anshuiensis | reverse complement strand
TAGGACAAATTAAACATGGGAAAGGAACACCTGGGGAGCAAGACACAGACAAAACATGGAACAGAGTCTGACATCCATAAGCAGTTGTGAAAATTATATAAAACAATGTTACCAGTAAAATACATATTAACTTGTATATATATATATTATTCTTATTAATTGAACTGAGCAGTAAAGGGTCAGACTTAAAATATTTTTTTATCCTATCAGTGAGAGAGGTAGGATAAATAAAAGTTGCAATGATTTTTTTCTTTAAAGATTTTTAAAAATGATTTCAATGCTCTAAAAGCATTTCTACAATAATTATTTAGAAGTATACTGAGAGTACAGAACGGCCGTAACATTTCAACTGATTCTATGCATTTGTTTTCATTCTGATACACAGCTAATTAGCTGATCAGGATTAAGGTTAAAAGATTTTTAATCCTATGGCTCCATCTGGTGTTCATCCTTGGTGTTACGGTCTTCACCTGACACCAATAATGAGTGATAGTTTTAATTTTTTTTGGCCTCTGAGCATGATGCATTTTTTAAACTAAGCAAGTTTCCTCAGAATGACTTGTTCTCTATAAGTAAAAAGTTTTGAAGAGTTTGGAAAATGCACTTTAATAATATAAGACAATTACTGTTTCCTTTTTTACTGATATTTTAATAAATCACCACGGCAAAACCGTTCAAGCTATCCAAAATCCATCCGCAATATAAGTTCCTCAATGTTTTGGCATCATGTAGACAAAGTTTGGTATGTATAGTGTCATTTTCCTCTGAGGAGTATGAATTAATTCACAGCTATATTTTTCCAAAAATCCATATTTAAATCAATATAGCCGACTTCCTGTTGGTTGTAGCTAATGACTGTAAATTAGAAAGTTGTCCGGCTTGATGAGAACAATACATGCACCAAGTTTGGTGACTGTAGCTAAAAGTAATCCCCCAAGTTTTGTCAAAAGGTGGCGCTATAGAGTGCCTCTTCCATGCCCCTTTATGAGCTTTTTCCAGTGTCTAACTATCATTAATGCTGATGTGTGTGTCGAGTTTCAGGAAATTCTAAGCATGTTATCTGCTTCAAAAACACAGAAAACTAATGTTAAAGTTTGACACGTTGCCATGGCAACAGCATTTACGATATCAATATTCCCTCAACAGTTTCACATCTGCCGTGTTTTGTCATTATTCTGATGAAGTTTGAAGCAAATTGAGTGAAAAAAACATGCTGAATTCAAATCATTTTGAAAATGACACACTTCCTGCCGTCAGTTGTTGGCGCTATATCTTTGACTCCTTATAGTCACATGTATGCGATCGGCATCATACAACGAACAAACCCCAGACGTTTGATCAAAATCAGACAATGTATGTGGATGTTATTAGACGCTTCCTGTTTCTCATTTCTCGCCATAAAGTCATTGTCTCGCCACGGGCAAACCGTTTGAGATATCAAAAATCCCCTCACAATTTTTCATCCCCAATGTCTTGAGATCATGTTGACCGAGTTTGGTGGCAATCTAGTAAAAAGCCTAGGACGAGTATATCAAATTCCAGAGCATGTGTTTTTCACAAAACCTTAAATAGCCAACTTCCTGTTGGGCGGAGCTTATGATATGCAGTGTGAAAGTTGTTTGGCTCGATGAGATCTATATGTGTACCGAATTCAGCCACAATGCATTAAATTGATACAAATGACAGTAAAGGCATTTAGAATGTTACAAAATATTTCTATTTCAAAATAAATGCTTTTTGAACTTTTATTAATCAAAAAAACATTGATAATTATCAGAAATGTTTTTGAGCACCAAATCAATAAATCAGAAAAAGTGATTTCTGAAGGATCATGTCACACTGAAGACTGGAGAAATGATTAATGAAAATACAGCTTTGCCATCAAAGGAATAAATTACATCTTAAATTAAAGCTGCAAGCAGCAATGAACGGGCCCTCGCACCCGGGCTCACCGCCACCCGGTGGCTTTAGGAAAACAGCAATCAGTGGGCAATATGCAATAAGTGGTAAATATAGGAGGAATATGTCAGTCATTTATATGTGCCAAACTTCCTGCTGCCAGCTGGTGGCGCTATGATTATTATTGAATATTGGCCTTAAGATGTATTCTGGCCAGGACTCTTATCAAACGTAAAGTTTGGGGAAGATCGGAAATTGCATGTTTAAGTTAGTGTAAAACAAGTCATTTCCTGTTGCCAGTAGGTGGCGCTATGATTATAACTGAATATTGGCATGCACATGTTTTCAGGCCAGGACTGTTATCAAACATTTGAAGTTTAGGGCAGATCAGACATTGCATGTTT
>NW_015556031.1:0-1802 GCF_001515605.1 Sinocyclocheilus anshuiensis | reverse complement strand
ATTAATTTTGTTTAATCATTTATAAGTGATACATAATTGTCCATGTCGTCTCCTTATATTCAGGTGTGCAGAATTATTAGGCAAGTTTTCTTTTACAGATAAAATGAGCCAAAAAAGAGATTTAGCTCAGACTGAAAACTCAAAAATGATTAAACGCCCATGAGAAGGATGCAATACTAGAATTTGCAAAGTTAAAGCATGACCGTTGGACAGCTAAATGTTTATTGGATCAGCAATCAATAAACAGAAAAAAAAAACAGGTTGAGAATAGGCTTTATGGACAGATAAGTTGAGAGTGACTCTTGAAGGACCAGCACCACATCCTCTTGTACCACTATTTGAAGAATTTATCTTCCAGAATCTGGCAGTACATTTTGGGAGTTTTGGGAGTTCATTTGTCCTCAATCTCTGCAATACAGACTTTTCAGGATAAGAGGTGGACTAAAAATTAACTCCCAAAACTTACTGGCAGATTCTGGAAGACAAATTCTTGAAAGAGTGGTTTAAGAGGATGTGGTGCTGGTCCTTCATGAGTCACTCTCAACTTATCTGTCCATAAAGCCTATAAAAAAATAATAAAAAAAAATTCATTCTTCATGTATTTCACAACACTTCATGTTATTCTTATTTAGTTGACTTCATTTGTTAGGATTTTTTACCCAAGCAAAGTCTCTGAGAATCTGAAACATTGCACTTCTGGAGAATCTGGCTTTCTTTTTTCCATGTTACAAAAGAAATTGTCAAGTCAAGTCACCTTTATTTATATAGCGCTTTTAACAATACAGATTGTGTCAAAGCACTGTACAGTATCAAATAGGAAATGAGTGTGTCAATTATGTAAAATGACAAGATTAAACACTAAATTTTCAGTTCAGGCATTTAATTATTGAATTTAGTGATGTCAAGGTCCAGCTCGGTTCAGTTTAAATAGTGTCTGTGCAGTCAAGTCGACGATATCTCTGGAAATGAAGTGTCCTCGAATTGTGAAGAATGTTTGTTCTTACTGTATATAATAAAAGTCAATGGTGATCAAAATAGAGCTTGATTTGTTTTCCACTGCCTTTCATTACAGTGGACAAAAGCATTTTCTTTTTCTTTTCTTTTTTTTTTTTTGTTTCATGGAAGAAAGGAAATCAGGTTAGGAATAACATGAGGAAGAGTAAATGATGACAGAAACTAAATATGTGTGAAAGGTTTAAAGCACTAAGTTTCTAAACGAAACGTTAAATTTGACATTGGTCACATTATTGAAACTACAAAACGTGCTATTAATGATTATTAACAAGGTTTATAAAACACAAGCTACACATACAAAATATCTTAATAATCTCTAGATATTAGTCAAATAATCCATAAGAAACAGGTGCATACCCATACTGTACATGTGGTGAACTAAATTCGAGGTCATGCTCGGGTTGCAAATTGTGCATACCCCAAAATTTGTTCGTAGATTCTCTCTACCCCTATATTGTTCTGTGTTTGCACAGCGTCATGCAGCCGCATAGATCTGACCAGAGGCCTCTGTGGCTTGCATTTTGTATAGGCTATTGTCGCAAAGATTTTAATTTTTTTTTGTTTCGTTTTGTTTAATTATAATTCTTATAAAGTCATATCGAGTCAAGCGATATTTAATTTACATTTAATTAAGAGTTCTCAAATCAAAGTCAAGTTATTAGAAATCTTTAAATTCGCAAGTGCAGTCACGTAACGTTAACTCAAGACCACTTCAGTATTGACCGAAAAAAAAGAAATCTCAAAGCAGGAAAACGTCTCAGGTTACTTATGTAACCATGGTTCCCTGA
>NW_015556030.1:73159-78435 GCF_001515605.1 Sinocyclocheilus anshuiensis | reverse complement strand
TGTGTGTGTGTGTTTAGATTCTGGGTTCAGGTCAGTAACATCAAAGCAAAAACCCTCTTCTTGGACAGTGGTGATCCACAACAACCAAATGAATATAATCCAGCTTAAAACCATTCAGCTACTGTGAATCTTGTGAATATTCAGTCTCTCACAAGCATGTGGAAAACATTTATTCTACTGGCTGGTGGAATAGCTGCCTAATGCAATTTGACCCTGTAAAGCTGCACAATTAACCAGACTTAAGCAGACGCACACCAAATGCTCCTCTGTTTTCATGAAGCGTATTCAAAATAGTCCTGAATCTGGCTCTGCAGACTGTTTTCATTAGGCAGCGCTGATCACACGAGCACAAATCAGTCTCTCATCGTCAATGGAATAATGTACTAGAACCGAGTCGCTGATGAAACCCAGACTGAAGCACAGATTTGCTCTGGAAAATGTTGCTCTGCATTTATAATATTACACAGTCTCTTTTATCCTGTGGCCGGGCCCCGGGGACTAATAACTCTTACTCAGTTTGGTGGCCCCTGGACTGGTTTTTCTCTTACTGATGGCAGACATATGGTTTCCGGTTTTGTGTGTCGTACAACAGATGTCAAAGCCGAAATGATCATCCAGCTTTCCTGATAAAAGCTCACCCTACCGCACGCAGTCAGTCCAAATGTCTGAGTGCATCAGGACAGTCCTCTGTTTCTCGATGTGATGCGCTTTCTATAGAACAGTTTCTGCTCTGCTTCAGGGCTGTTTTTGCTGGATTTATTGACTCACCTCCTGGAAATATACAGTGAAACTGAACAACTAGGCAAACACATGAGCCGCATGTGCCATTTGGCTGAAGCGTTTGATGAAACATTCAGTCAAATGACTGCAGAGACACTCCTTTATTTGGCGTCCCGTTTCCTCATAACATCATGGAAAGGCACTGGGGCTGCTGGTTTCTGTGAGAAATTGAAAAACCACCTCTCAGTGAAATGTATTTTGTTGAATATAAACAGATAATTAAATAACATGGGATCTATTTCCTCTGCTAGAACTCATTCTCAGCTGTTTTAATAAATGTGGCTCCAATTATGTTCAGCCTCATTCTGAGCCAACATGAGCTTTTCCACGAAAGAGCAACACATATGTTTTATTTCAGAGAGCTGTCAGTTAAAAATTACTGCTATTATTCTCATTGGGTTGGTGTGTGTTCAGTCTCAAATCTGAGACCTGGATGTTTGTGCAGCTCTACACACGTAATGATTGAGATTCAAACCTCACAGTTGTCCTGCTGCTGCTGCTGTTGATGTTGTTGTTGTTGATGATGATGTTGTTGATGTTGACGTTGTTGTTGTTGACGTTGTTGTTGTTGATGTTGTTGTTGTTGTTGATGACGTTGATGTTGTTGTTGACGTTGTTGTTGTTGATGTCGATGTTGATGTTGTTGTTGTTGACGTTTTTGTTGTTGATGATGATGTTGCTGTTGTTGACGTCGTTGTTGTTGATGTTGATGATGATGTTGTTGTTGATGTTGTTGTTGACGTTGTTGTTGATGATGTTGTTGTTGATATTGATGTTGTTGTTGTTGTTGATGTTGTTGTTGTTGTTGTTTGACGTTGGTGTTGTTGTTGATGTTGTTGTTGTTGATGATGATGTTGTTGATGTTATTGATGATGTTGTTGATGTTGACGTTGTTGTTGTTGATGTTGTTGTTGATGTTGATGTTGAATTTTTTTAACCACACCTGGACTTTCGTGGGCACACTTGCCTTAAATTTGAACATTTGAAACTGAGAGAAATGAAAGACAAAATAAGTGTATCTTAAAGGGCCAGTTTACCCCAAAATGAAAATTCTGTCATCATTTACTCACCCTTGTGTCATTCTAAACGTTGTTGTTGTTGTTGTTGTTGTTGTTGTTGTTGTTGTTGTTGTTGACGTTGTTGTTGTTGATGATGATGTTGATGTTGTTGCCGTCGTTGTTGTTGATGTTGATGATGTTGTTGTTGATGTTGTTGTTGTTGATGATGTTGATGTTGTTGTTGTTGATGTTGATGTTGTTGTTGTTTGACGTTGGTGTTGTTGTTGATGTTGATGTTGTTGTTTGACGTTGTTGATGTTGTTTTGTTGTTGATGTTGATGTTGTTGTTGATGATGATGTTGATGTTGTTGTTGATGTTTGACGTTGTTGTTGTTGTTGATGATGTTGATGTTGTTGTTGATGTTGATGTTGTTGTTTGACGTTGTTGTTGTTGTTGTTTGACGTTGTTGATGTTGATGTTGTTGTTGATGTTGATGATGTTGTTTGACGTTGTTGTTGTTGATGTTGTTGTTGATGATGATGTTGTTGTTGTTGATGATGTTGTTGTTGTTGATGATGTTGTTGATGATGATGTTGATGTTGTTGTTGATGTTGTTGTTGATGATGATGTTGATGTTGTTGTTGATGATGACGTTGATGTTGTTGTTGTTGTTGATTTTGATGATGTTGTTGTTGTTGATGATGATGTTGATGTTGTTGTTGTTGTTGACGTTGTTGTTGTTGATGATGTTGCTGTTGTTGATGATGATGTTGATGTTGTTGTTGTTGACGTTGTTGTTGTTGATGTTGTTGTTGTTGATTTTGATGATGTTGTTGTTGTTGATGATGATGTTGATGTTGTTGTTGTTGACGTTGTTGTTGTTGACGTTGTTGTTGTTGATGATGTTGCTGTTGTTGATGATGATGTTGATGTTGTTGTTGTTGATGTTGTTGTTGTTGATGTTGTTGTTGTTGACGTTGTTGTTGTTGATGATGTTGTTGTTGTTGATGATGATGTTGATGTTGTTGTTGTTGACGTTGTTGTTGTTGATGTCGATGTTGATGTTGTTGTTGTTGACGTTTTTGTTGTTGATGATGATGTTGCTGTTGTTGACGTCGTTGTTGTTGATGTTGATGATGATGTTGTTGTTGATGTTGTTGTTGACGTTGTTGTTGTTGATGTCGATGTTGATGTTGTTGTTGTTGACGTTTTTGTTGTTGATGATGATGTTGCTGTTGTTGACGTCGTTGTTGTTGATGTTGATGATGATGTTGTTGTTGATGTTGTTGTTGACGTTGTTGTTGATGATGTTGTTGTTGATATTGATGTTGTTGTTGTTGTTGATGTTGTTGTTGTTGTTGTTTGACGTTGGTGTTGTTGTTGATGTTGTTGTTGTTGATGATGATGTTGTTGATGTTATTGATGATGTTGTTGATGTTGACGTTGTTGTTGTTGACGTTGTTGTTGTTGATGTTGTTGTTGTTGATTTTGATGATGTTGTTGTTGTTGATGATGATGTTGATGTTGTTGTTGTTGACGTTGTTGTTGTTGACGTTGTTGTTGTTGATGATGTTGCTGTTGTTGATGATGATGTTGATGTTGTTGTTGTTGACGTTGTTGTTGTTGACGTTGTTGTTGTTGATGATGTTGCTGTTGTTGATGATGAAATTTACTTTCCCTTCAGCCTGAGGCTTATTCATTTCACTTTGGGTGTGAAAAGGCTTTTATATTTGCCAAAAATATAACTTTTTTATTTTAAAAACAAACAAGCCGTGTCCAGATTTAAAAAGTAACGCAAAAGTAACGTAACGTGAACCTAGTGATGCCATGTAGACAGAGAAGAGAAGTGGTCCAAGAACTGAGAACTGTTGTTGTTGATGATGATGTTGTTGTTGTTATTGATGTTGTTGTTGTGTGCTCATCAGTAGCAGACACTGGCTTGCTTAGTTGGGGACACTTAATTTCCAGCGATATCGTCGACTTGAGTGCACAAATACAGTTTAAACTGAGCTGAGCTGGATGATGACATCACAGGATCCAAAGATGAACTGCCTTTAACTGAAAATTGAGTGTTTACTATTGTCCTTTTGCATTATTGACACTCTATTTTCCTATTTAATACTGTAAAGCTGCTTTGACACAATCTGTATTGTTAAAAGCGCTATATAAATAAAGGTGACTTGACTTGACTGTAAAACTGATGTGTTTATCAAAATATATTCCTTATGATCTACATTTAGAGTTCTTTCACATCATTATGAATCAAAGCTGTTTTCTGGGTTTCTATGATTCATCATTCTGTCATCATTTACTCACACTCATGTCGTCCCAAATCTGTATGACATTCTTTCTTCTGTGGAACACAAAAGAAG
This sequence comes from Sinocyclocheilus anshuiensis, assembly GCF_001515605.1. Classification (NCBI taxonomy): domain Eukaryota; kingdom Metazoa; phylum Chordata; class Actinopteri; order Cypriniformes; family Cyprinidae; genus Sinocyclocheilus; species Sinocyclocheilus anshuiensis. The sequence continues at coordinate 74,284 of NW_015556030.1, read as the reverse complement.
ATATTTTGAGAAATGTCTTTTTGTCCATACAGTGAAAGTCAGTGGTCCTCAAAACTCTTCGGTGACATGTTCTTCAAAATATTGTCTTTTGTGTTCAACAGAAGAAAGAACCTCGTACAGGTTTGGAACGACATCAAGGAGAGTAAATGATGACAGACTTGGCTTTTTTTTTTTGGTGGACTATCTCTTTAATAGTTTTTTGTTCTTTTTAACTGAATTGATTGTGCAACCCTAACACGATAAACATCTAATTTCTCTCTTTACAGACACACAAACGCGTTGCAGTCACTGAACGCTTGATGGCGCCACTGGAGCAGAAAAGAGTCCACAACTTAAAGTTTCAAACATCTCATTAAACCTTCATTATCTATCGATTCATTAATACATCAGCCATACATAATCAGAGTGAGTGCTTATCATGTCCCTTTATTATGCACATTTAATCTGAATGTATAAAGAGTGTTAGCTGCATCAGTAGTTAAATAGCGTTTAATAATAAAGTTGGAGCTGGTTATGTTTCTAGCCATACATACAGCATAACGTGTGAATCAGGGTAAGTGTGTGTGTGTGTTATGTTGATTTTCCAGCGTTTATTCATCTCTGCTGCTTCACTCCTCAAACATCACCAGGACTGACACACTAAACCGCTTTAGTCGCTCTTCTGTTATCACGACTAATCGAGTTATTCGCCTGCTGATCCACTGTGCTACTGTATCTGTCGCCAGATATGCTCTAATCCTGTCAGGAATATTCTTCTGCTCTCGCACGAGTTGATGATTGACTGAGACTCCTCCCAAACAAACTTCCTCAAACTCGCTGCAATGGAGATCCGAGTCGGATCGGAAGCTCTCTTCGCCCTCGAGTCTTCTTAGATGGTTAGTTTGTTTCCACATGATGTCCGATCTGAAGAGGCAGATGTCCTGGCACGAGGATTTCGCCAGAAACCTCTCCAGATTCTTTTCCAGAAATAAATCCGCGGACAGCGAGGGGAATGAAAGGTTTGTCTCAGCAACTCAGTCTCGGCTATTTTTAGCTTTTTAACGAGTGAAGTTGAAGTCCGTTTCCAAACCTGAATAAGTTTGCTGTGTGTATGTGGCGCTTGTGAACGTCGTGTGGTGTTTGTGT
>NW_015556030.1:70103-73110 GCF_001515605.1 Sinocyclocheilus anshuiensis | reverse complement strand
CTCTCTCTCTCTCTCTCTCTCTCTGTCTCTCTCTCTCTCTCTCTCTCTCTCTCTTTGAGTCTCTCTCTCTCTCTCTCTCGCTGTCTCAATTCAATTCAAAATTGTTTTATTGGCATGACTGTAAAAAATGCAACATTGCCAAAGCTTGGAATATATGTGGAGAAACATAATAACAATGAAAAGATCAAAATAATAGAAGAAAACATAAAAATGTAAACTTAAATCAACTGTAAAAAATTAGAACGTGTGAACACTTGATACTACAGTGTTTAAAATCTCACTCACACACACACACACTCTCTCTCTCTCTCACACACACACACACTCTTCTTTCTTTCTCTCTCGGTGTCAGTCTGTGCCAATCAAACCACCACAACACTGTGTTTGTTCTGCATTTCAAGTATCTTTAATGCCGATGATAGGGTTCTGTGTGTGTTTTTTCTCCTGTCCAAACGACCTGGAAATATTTAGAAGAAAAGAGGCATTAGACAATTGCAGGGTGTGTCAGTCTTATAGTGCTTCATGTCTCTCTCTCTCTCTCGCCTCTGGAGAGAATCTGATATCCATGAACAGTTGTGCTGAAGGCAGGTATCTGGGCTTATGGCTGAAGTTGAGAGTTCATTATCAAGGCTTTGCATATTCGTCTGATTTGTTTATTTCCCTCAGTGAGGTCAGAGAGGCTGATGGATCGGCAGTGAGCGGCAGCGCTGATCAAACCCCTGAGAAGCACCTGAACACAGCACAGGTACACCCGGCATCAGTCAACACTATTTTTGTCCCATGCGTTGCTATGGGTTTCACTGTTTATTACTGTTAATTTCAGGAGTCGGTCTCCCAAAACTGTGCAGCGTGTACATGTCCGTTGGTCTTCTTAGCAGCACAAAAAACAAACCTTTTTGTCAAACGATGAATTATGAATGATTATAAATAGAAGCGTTCAAAGAGTGCTCCCTTAATAATCACTAGCATGCTGTCACTAACTTCAGATTTTGAGAAAACCTCCATTGTAATCAGTGAAGCTGACTGCGCAAACACAGTATGCAGCAAAGCATGTGTCAAATCCGTTTCACCAATACACTATTATTACAGTTTCAGCTGAAGGTGCTCTTGCTTTCGTAGAGCCGGGCCTGGTTTGAGCTTTAAACTGGGTCAGTGGCAGCAGAAGTCCAGGCGGCTCTTCATCTGTCTGAGAGCGGACCCGTCAGGACCTGTTTAACTCTGATCCGGCAGATCTTTCACAGAATACAGATGCCTGAGATTGCAACAGTAACTTAGGTTTTAATAATCGCTCGAACTCTAAGAGAATAGTGAGTCCACACCACAACTATAACGATAACCACACAGAGGAACACTGTCATGGGAATCACTTTATTTCCAGCTGATGATATATACTCACATTATTTTTGAAATGTGGTTTAAATATATTTACTAATTAGTTTAATTTGACAACTGATTAGCCATAGGCGTGTAGCCCATACTTGATTATGTTCTGTTTAAGTGTTTGTACTTCATATAGTTATATATTTCTCTCTATCCCATCTCTGCCAACCGCTGTGAGCGAGTTACAAGAGTGACGTCATCATCTATACCCCGCTTTTACTCTTATATTACGAGTTTCTCAGTAACACTTGGCCTTGAGAGTTTTGTGAACAGGTTTTAAGCTGAAACTCCCAGCTAGGAGCTCTTTGGAAAATGAAGATAAAAATCTAAAAATACGGCCCAGTGCTCAGTTGCATAAAATGATTAGATAAGTTAAAGCTGGAATACACTACATAACTTTTACACAGATTTTTGATCTGATTTTCAGTCTGGAGAAGTTGACGCTAGTTGCTGAAAGTCGACAGATTTCATAGAAAACCCGCTGCTGTCTGATGTTCACGACTCTGATTCCATCCAGTCAGAAGATATCCGACACGTTTGATTTTGAGCCGATTTAAGAACATGCATTGTTTGTATTTGTCATGTGCCGCATGTTTCTGCTAGTGTGTGATGCTCAGTGTTTAGTGTGTTCTGGCTCGGTGTTTAGTGTGTGATGCTCAGTGTTTAGTGTGTGATGCTCAGTAGTTTAGTGTGTGATGCTCAGTGTTTAGTGTGTGATGCTCAGTAGTTTAGTGTGTGATGCTCAGGGGTTTGTGTGTGATGGCCAGGTTTTCCTCTAATAATGAACAAAGTCAACAAGTGTATGATGCCTAGTGTTTTAAAATCTGTTATTTTTACATTATGTAAATACATTTAATACATTATGTAAAACGTAATGTATTGCATAAAAACAGCTTGGTCTAATATGGATCTGAAAATTAAGACTGATTACCCTTTGGCTAACTGCTAATCGCTGAGACTAGTTTTTAGGACAGTCTTAACAGAGAGGCTGAGTTTATGCAAGAAAAAATATCTTTCTTTCTTTTTGTTTTGAGGTAGTTTTACTAACGTTTTAGTTTTGTAACATTGTAAAACCCAGTGTTGGCAGTGAAGGGGTTAAGTGTTTGGGTGGGATGTGCTGGGGGAGGGGCGTGAGAGAGAGAGAGAGAGAGGCTGCTGCTACAGGAAGAGCTCAGCGCTGATTTCCTCTCATGTTCTCTCCAGGAGTCGCAGTCGTCTGACGCGCCGGACGGAAACATAGCGTCACAGACGGAGGACGGATCTCGAGGGGATGCCGGGGACTCGGCTCCTCCAAGCGCCTCCACTGTGCCCCCTGCTGATGGCTTCCTCAGACGCCTGGGCAGCCTGTTTCATTTCAGCCGGGCAGAACCGGCCGAAGCCCAGCGAGAGAGACTGAGCGACGCGGACAGCAGCAGTCTGACTACAGGACAGAGAGACACGCAAACAAGCGCAGAGACACTGGAGAGCAGAGGAGGGGCGGAACCACGTGATCCAGCGCTGGAGCCATCCGTGTGTCATTCAGAGCTCACACACACACCGTAAGTTACATCAGCGTCAGATAGAGAGAGTGAGTGAGTGAGTGAGTGAGTGTGTGTGTGTGTGTGTGTGTGTGTGTGTGTGTGTGTGT
>NW_015556030.1:69431-70011 GCF_001515605.1 Sinocyclocheilus anshuiensis | reverse complement strand
TGTGTGGGTGAGTGTGTGTGTGTGTGTGTGTGTGTGTGTGTGTGTGTGTATGTGTGTGTATGAGAGTGTGTGTGTGTATGAGAGTATGAGAGTGTGTGTGTATGAGAGTGTGTGTGTGTATGTGAGTGTGTGTGTGTGTGTGTGTTTGTATGTGTGTATGTGTGTGACATTAACCTTAACTAGGGCTGCACAATTAATCGAATTTCTAATCGCGATTACAATCATGGATGCCACAATTACGTAATCGTTCAAAGCGGCAATTAATCGTTCAAAGTCCACTTAAGTTATTCTGTGTGCTTAAGATGCGTTTTTTCTTTCTACATGTTATCTTAAGGGTTTTTTCATTGTTTTAATTTTAGTTTTAGTATAACACTATAATACCATTGATATTTTTATTTGATATTTAAAGAAGAAACCAATCCGATGTGTAGTTGATATTTGAGGCTTAATGCTATAGAAAAGCACTAAAAGTTTTTCAGTTACAGTGATTTCAGCTTGTTTATTTAAATATAAAAATACGGCATGCAGTTGCATCAAACAATGGTATAAACATCATTCAATGTAAATTGTGATAATCGTA
>NW_015556030.1:66865-69320 GCF_001515605.1 Sinocyclocheilus anshuiensis | reverse complement strand
GTGAGTGAGTGAGTGAGCATGTGTTTGTGTGTGTGTTTGTGTGTGAGTGTGTGTGTGTGTGTGAGTGAGTGAGTGAGCATGTGTTTGTGTGTGTGTTTGTGTGTGAGTGTGTGTGTGTGTGTGAGTGAGTGAGTGAGCATGTGTTTGTGTGTGTGTTTGTGTGTGTGTTAGAGAGTGTGTGTGTGTGTGAGTGTGTGTGTGTGTGAGTGTGCGTGTGTGTGTGTGTGTGTGTGTGTGAGTGAGTGAGTGAGCATGTGTTTGTGTGTGTGTTTGTGTGTGTGTTAGAGAGTGTGTGTGTGTGTGAGTGTGTGTGTGTGTGAGTGTGCGTGTGTGTGTGTGTGTGTGTGTGTGAGTGAGTGAGCGTGTGTTTGTGTGTGTTAGTGTGTGTGTGAGAGTGAGTGTCATGAGGACACACTGGTTTCTCTCATTCTTCACTCCATGTGACTGTGGGCCCCTGAGGCCTGGCGCCTGCTGATGATGTCATCAAACCAGCTGTGAACATCTAGAGTGCTGTTAGTGAGGATGACGTTCTTCATCATCATTTCTGCTGTGTGTCGCTGCAGCTCCTGTGTTTTACTGTATCTGTGATCACACACAGGAGCTGTTGATATGAGGCTGTTTCCAGATAAACAATCTGAACTCTGATGATTATGGATCATATCTGCAGTTTATTGAGCTGTAAACGGCTGCAGCCAGTTCTCTCAGTGTGTCACGCATTTCTTCTGTTCAGCAGTGATTTTTCCTCATACGGCTGTTTTATACAGGATTGTGTGTGTTTATTTGGTTATACTTTAGGCATGTTTTGGACGTTTTCAATTAGAAAAACAATAAATAAACAGGTTATGTGCCTGTGTATACATATGTACTGTATTAGTCTAATCGTTATGATTAAGTGCATATAAAAGCAGTGGAAGTCTGTGAGATGACCTCGTCTGGTGAAGGTGTGTCAGGTGAAGAGAGCGTTGCTCGTGGGTTCTTCAGTTGTTGGATGGGACACTGAATGAACAGACGGTGAAGCTGAGATGTTAGATGTCTTCTAACCCTTAATCTTGAAGTTCATTGAATTCCAGCAGATGAATGGAGAGAAAAGCAAAAGTCATTGTCATGATGTGGTAAAGCAGTATGTTTAACAGCGACAGATAAATAAGAGGAAAATGTCTCGTATGTCATGTATTTTAGAGAATTAGGAAAGTGTTCAGAGGATTTTTGTAATGAAATGGCTTAGTATTGAGCAGAAGCTTTACAGTCCGGATCTGTTCAGACAAGCCTGACAGGCAGACAGACAGTTAATCAGCAGAAAGACAGCGCAGAGATCCGCAGGGCACCAAACAACACGAGAGCAGCAGAATACAGTCAGACGCCGCTCTCTGCTCGGACGGTTCAAACGAGGCCTTTAACTGCATCCGTGTTTCCCTGTCATCGTTCCATCAACACGTTAATCTGTGCAAACCTGTTTAAAGTTGAGATGTCCAGCTAGTTAGTGGTGTGTCAGTTTCATGCTCCGAGTGTAAGTCAGTCACTGGTGGTTCGATGTCCTGAAGAGTGAAACTGAAGTTTTCAGAACATTGATGTGTTCATTTGAGACATGTCAACTTCTGACTCAACCAATCGCATGAGTTTGGGGCGGGACTATCTGTCTGACTGACCAATGGCGCAGATGGGATTTTTTAACTGGGCGGGACCAAGCTGTCAGTTCAGTCCAGAAAAATCACCAGCTCTGTCATAGACGATAGTATACGATCACTATGCCTACAGCTACAGGCTGATGCAGCTACCAGCTCCTCGTAGGACCCCGGGGTCAGGAGTCGTAGCACATACACGCACAGAGAACGGAAACGTCGGTGGCAGCACCATCGTCATGTGTGTTTATTGACAACAGCAAAGAGACGTGAAAGAGGAATCAATTCAGTGTTTCGTGCCATTCAACAGGTGCAAATTATAAACTTTCACTCTATGATGGTAAACCTAAAGGGTGCACTAAGTGATTTTTGCCAAACGATGTTGATATTTGAAAGCACCAAAACAAACACGCCCATACCCCAACAGGACCTCACCCCCAGAGCCGTTGAGAAACAGAGTTGCGACACTCCCATAGGCTTCCATAGAAACTGAGGAATGCGGAAGTAAAGCGTGTCATGGACATAGACTGTATAAAAACATGGACGTAGTGTCCGTGACGTCACCTGTAGGTTTCTGAAGAGCGTTTTTGAAGCTCAAAGTTTGCGGAGCCGGCCGTCGCCATCTTGGCAGCGTGTCACTCCCGGCAAAGAGGCGGGAGCAGGTTGCTGAAGCCACGCCCACCTAGCTCGACGCCGGTGACAGCAGCGGCAATCCACCTGTCACTCAAGTGGCCACGCCCTTAATTATGCAGAAACTTAAGGCTTAATATAATTTAAACGGATGAGTTATAAAAAAATTCACCCCCCTCACAGTTGTCATGAAGGGCAAAATTAGC
>NW_015556030.1:61373-65793 GCF_001515605.1 Sinocyclocheilus anshuiensis | reverse complement strand
TGTGTTTGTGTGTGTGTTTGTGTGTGTGTTAGAGAGTGTGTGTGTGTGTGAGTGTGTGTGTGTGTGAGTGTGTGTGTGTGTGTGTGTGTGTGTGTGTGAGTGAGTGAGCGTGTGTTTGTGTGTGTTAGTGTGTGTGTGAGAGTGAGTGTCATGAGGACACACTGGTTTCTCTCATTCTTCACTCCATGTGACTGTGGGCCCCTGAGGCCTGGCGCCTGCTGATGATGTCATCAAACCAGCTGTGAACATCTAGAGTGCTGTTAGTGAGGATGACGTTCTTCATCATCATTTCTGCTGTGTGTCGCTGCAGCTCCTGTGTTTTACTGTATCTGTGATCACACACAGGAGCTGTTGATATGAGGCTGTTTCCAGATAAACAATCTGAACTCTGATGATTATGGATCATATCTGCAGTTTATTGAGCTGTAAACGGCTGCAGCCAGTTCTCTCAGTGTGTCACGCATTTCTTCTGTTCAGCAGTGATTTTTCCTCATACGGCTGTTTTATACAGGATTGTGTGTGTTTATTTGGTTATACTTTAGGCATGTTTTGGACGTTTTCAATTAGAAAAACAATAAATAAACAGGTTATGTGCCTGTGTATACATATGTACTGTATTAGTCTAATCGTTATGATTAAGTGCATATAAAAGCAGTGGAAGTCTGTGAGATGACCTCGTCTGGTGAAGGTGTGTCAGGTGAAGAGAGCGTTGCTCGTGGGTTCTTCAGTTGTTGGATGGGACACTGAATGAACAGACGGTGAAGCTGAGATGTTAGATGTCTTCTAACCCTTAATCTTGAAGTTCATTGAATTCCAGCAGATGAATGGAGAGAAAAGCAAAAGTCATTGTCATGATGTGGTAAAGCAGTATGTTTAACAGCGACAGATAAATAAGAGGAAAATGTCTCGTATGTCATGTATTTTAGAGAATTAGGAAAGTGTTCAGAGGATTTTTGTAATGAAATGGCTTAGTATTGAGCAGAAGCTTTACAGTCCGGATCTGTTCAGACAAGCCTGACAGGCAGACAGACAGTTAATCAGCAGAAAGACAGCGCAGAGATCCGCAGGGCACCAAACAACACGAGAGCAGCAGAATACAGTCAGACGCCGCTCTCTGCTCGGACGGTTCAAACGAGGCCTTTAACTGCATCCGTGTTTCCCTGTCATCGTTCCATCAACACGTTAATCTGTGCAAACCTGTTTAAAGTTGAGATGTCCAGCTAGTTAGTGGTGTGTCAGTTTCATGCTCCGAGTGTAAGTCAGTCACTGGTGGTTCGATGTCCTGAAGAGTGAAACTGAAGTTTTCAGAACATTGATGTGTTCATTTGAGACATGTCAACTTCTGACTCAACCAATCGCATGAGTTTGGGGCGGGACTATCTGTCTGACTGACCAATGGCGCAGATGGGATTTTTTAACTGGGCGGGACCAAGCTGTCAGTTCAGTCCAGAAAAATCACCAGCTCTGTCATAGACGATAGTATACGATCACTATGCCTACAGCTACAGGCTGATGCAGCTACCAGCTCCTCGTAGGACCCCGGGGTCAGGAGTCGTAGCACATACACGCACAGAGAACGGAAACGTCGGTGGCAGCACCATCGTCATGTGTGTTTATTGACAACAGAACAGCGTGTAGTGAGAACGTGGGTACAAAGTAATGGTGACCGGTAGATTATTATTGTGTGTCAGCCTGCGTCTGCCCCGACCCGATCCTGAAGCAGTGGCGGCAATAATTGAAGGTGCACTAAGTGATTTTTGCCAAACGATGTTGATATTTGAAAGCACCAAAACAAACACGCCCATACCCCAACAGGACCTCACCCCCAGAGCCGTTGAGAAACAGAGTTGCGACACTCCCATAGGCTTCCATAGAAACTGAGGAATGCGGAAGTAAAGCGTGTCATGGACATAGACTGTATAAAAACATGGACGTAGTGTCCGTGACGTCACCTGTAGGTTTCTGAAGAGCGTTTTTGAAGCTCAAAGTTTGCGGAGCCGGCCGTCGCCATCTTGGCAGCGTGTCACTCCCGGCAAAGAGGCGGGAGCAGGTTGCTGAAGCCACGCCCACCTAGCTCGACGCCGGTGACAGCAGCGGCAATCCACCTGTCACTCAAGTGGCCACGCCCTTAATTATGCAGAAACTTAAGGCTTAATATAATTTAAACGGATGAGTTATAAAAAAATTCACCCCCCTCACAGTTGTCATGAAGGGCAAAATTAGCTATATAGACTAAAACCACTGTTTGAACCAGGCTGTAAACATTTTTTTCTGCTGTAAAGTTGGGCATTTTAACATGGGGATTCTATGAGACTGACTCCCTTTTGCAGCCAGCCTCTAGCGGCCAGTTGATGAATTGCAGTTTTAGTCACTTTCGTGTTGGTTTCAAGAGAGAGAGCGGGAGGTTGCCGCTTGGTCATGGAGCAGCCAATAGTTCCAGTATTGAAGCTCATTCGTTTAGTGCTTCTCAAGCAGTTTTTGGCATTTTAACGCATTAAAATGCTGCGTGCTGCATGAAGCACTCTCGGAAATCTGGCCAGTAGTTGTATTTTATGAAACGCGTTATAGTTAATGTTTAGTTTTAGATAATAGGCAGTTATGCTATATTTGCAGTTGGATATCGTGAGAAACACCTTAATAGCGATCATAACCAGATGCTAGGTGTCATATTTTTATCAATCTTTCTCTCCCTGTAGGAAGTTGAATGAGTTTCAGTGAAGACTGCCTATTAAAGGAAAACAAGAAAGAGTTTCGGAATGTGGTTGGTTGCCTTGTTTTTTTTTGTTTTTTACGTTATTTAAATTTTTTATTAGGTTAAATTCCATATTTGCTGGCCTTTTTTAACGTTCACTTATATTGTCTTCTTACATAAATGTCATAAAATAATACTGGCATGTGAGTAATTAATCTTTTTAAATTCAACATTAAAAAAAGCAAAACTTATAAACATTGAGTGTTTGATAATGTCTAAATATACAATGCAAAACATAAAATAAATAAATAAGCTATTATGACCGGTAAAAGTCTTTACAGCAACTAGAGTAGAGCTAAATATATGTAGGCTATATTTATTAAACAGCCATATGGGCATATAGTGGTTAAACCATGGCATTACATAGGAATATTATTTTTCTGGCCACCAAACGCCTCTAAGTTGCCTCTTTGCACTGGAATTTAAAAACATTTTCTCCATTTTAACCCTAAATACTACACTAATTGTAATATAAATAATAAGCATATTAGAAAAAAATATTAATGCTGTCTCTTCATCTCTCCCCAGAATAAAATGCGATTGTAAAATATAGTCAGCGTGGTTATCGTAACCCTTCTTTTTAATGTTTTGTTACTCTGATATTTTCCTCTTTTTTTTTTTTATCTGCCATCTCTCTCTATCTATAGTCGATCTGCTAATATGCGTCCTGTGCACTCAAATTGAGCGCTCTCTTCTCTCCCTGCGTTCCATTCGGAAGGGCTCATCCCTATGCCCTAATCCCAGTTTTGAGCACTTCGGTTTGGAACGACCCTTCAATATGGCGGCCATGATTGTTTTCACTCCGAAGTGCCCTTCGGAGTACGATATATCCCGTTTGGAACGCACTGTCTATCAGTACAAGACACACCCCCTTACTGCTGATTGGCTACAAGTGTGTTTTGGGACTCGGTCAGACGATCAGACACTGCGGTCAAAACCGTTTTTCAAAAATCGCGCATGTGCACCTTAGTGCACGTTTAAGGAGCGGCGGGGCCGGGCCGCCACTACTTAGGCTAATGTACATAGCGAAAACCCTGATTAATCCTCTGTTTACCGATGTCGCCTTTCGTAGAGAGAGTGAGGGGGACAGATCGGGTCACTATGAATCTGGGGGGGTCATGACCCCCCCGTCCCTAGTGCCATCTGCGCGCCTGTGACTGACCAATGGCAGATGAGGGGTAGAGCAGAAGAATCAAAACATGACATAGGAAATACTGAACGTTTGATCCGAGATCTAGCTCGTGTGTGTTTGGTTGGGCATTTTATTGCAATTATTATTTAGGCTAATTATAGTGATTCTGTTTATTGCTGCTAGTGGTATTTTTACAAACTCCATATGAATAGTTAGACGTGTCACTAAATGCAGCATCTCATCTTGGAGGATGGAGAAACAGAAGACCGCTGAAGAGCCTCACATGAAATCCGTCTGTCTGTCTCAGTCCAAGAATAGAAAGCATCAGTTCTTTCATTGTCTTGAGCTGACACTTCTTATTTTTAAATTGTATTTATATCACAGTTGGCTTTAGATCCAAGTGTCTTGTTAGAGCTTTGGAAGGCCTGCTGGAAAATATTCTGCTGAAGCCTCCCTCTCTGTCTCCCTCTCTCTCTCTCTGTCTCTCTCTCTCTCTCTCTCCCTCTCTCTCTCTCTGTCTCTCTCTCTGTCTCTCT
>NW_015556030.1:54137-61337 GCF_001515605.1 Sinocyclocheilus anshuiensis | reverse complement strand
CTCTCTCTCTCTCTCTCTCTCTCTCTCTCTCTCTCTCAAGACTCAGATGGCTGTATTGGCATGGCTGTAAAATGAGCTCTGGATTGTGTTGTATTTACCGCTTTCCCTTTTCACTCTGCAGTTATTTGTGTTATACTCCCATATGTCTCTGTCCTTTCATGAGAGCACCTTCGTTTCATTTGCGTGTTCTGTCTTAAATCTCAATTGAGTTAGCCTTGTATTTTTTGCATTTATTTGACCTTGACCTTCAGTCATCATCTTCATCAGCATCTTCTGGGCTGCTTGTCTGCTGTTTCTCTGACTGTGTACATCAGCAGTGCTTTCTGGATGTTTTGTCACATGAGACGAATGGTGTGAGGGCTTTCTGTACTGCGCCTACAGGCACTAGGTGCTTTTGTGTAGATGCTGCTTATGAATATTTAATGAGAATGTTCTGGAACTGTTGTTTAACTTCCTGCTTTTACATAACAGCCATATGACACAGTGCTTCAAGCGTTAATTAATGGATCTTGAGTGTTAAATTGTATATCCTAACATACAAGCTTTATTTAATCTTTCTTCTGTTTTCCCTCCATAGTTCAGAGGAGCAGACTGAGGAAGACAGAAGTGATGCCGTAAACATCGATGCCAAAGAGAGCTTGGAGGACAAGAGACGGTATGATCTAGCCTGTCCTCCTGTAGTGACTTACGGCAGGTACCGTGGATTGAGGGAAGTCCGGAAACCAAAGAAGAAGCAGCATTGCGTCGAGCTTCATTCGCCCATCTCTGAGGGAGAAGAGGCTACACAATCCGACGGCCATGAGGACAGTGAGATCTCCTCTTGCACTGTAGACATCATGAGCTCTGATAGTCAGGAAAATCCCACTCCCGTAAATCAAGCATCTCCTTCCCAGGCTCAGAGTGTCTTATCAGACCAGGTTCCTGAACTAACTCCAGCCCACCAACTCCCTCATGTTGCAGGCTCTGGCCCGTCGCTTTCCTGCGTAGAGACAGAACAAAGTCCGCCGAAGGACCCAGTGAACAGCGGACAGGAGCATCTCGCTCAGAGTGCTACGCCACAGACGCTATCGGGGGACAACGATGATCTGACCGTTTCAGACACCAGCACAGACCATCACGACACTCAGAGCTCAGAGTCATCTTTAATTGTAGACAGAACGGATGATCTAGTCCCTGGTTCTCAGACGTGCTGGACTCTGGAGGAGTTTGAGCTGAAACGGGCTGTGGTGGATTTTGGGATGGATGAAGAAGTCCTGCAATTGGACTCTAAAAAGATGGTGGATAGCATCCTGACAAATGCCCTCGCTGCCTTGCACAAGATGGAAGCATCTGAGACGGAGCGTGAGGTCCTGTCGACCCATGAACCCAGCGAAGGCTCAGAGGCAGTGCTGTTTGAAGGGTCAGATGGCCGTGGAGATGGAGGCACTAATGCAGAGCATCAGTTTGGCGTGATGTTGACGGACCAGACGCTGTCTGCGGTTCTCGAGGGAACGCTAGCAGGCCATGTGGACTGCAGCAGGTCACCGCCCTCCTCAGGGTACGAGTCCATCGCTGGCTCCGACACGGACATCAGGTGCATCGTGGGCGTGGCCTCTGACGTCATCACTACCAGCGCTCCAACTGGCTCTCAGAACGAGAATCAAGCCGTTCTTGAAAATCTTTCTGAAGAAAAGAACGTGGATGGAACCCGTAAGAGCAGCGGGAGAAACTCTGTGCTCAGTGCTGCTGCTGATGAGCCATTATCCCCTAATCTCCATAAAATAGACATCAAGCTCTTATCGGAGGAGTCTCTCTGGCGTGAGCAGCACACGGGTGATGTCTCCGTATGTGAAGCGGAGTGGGTAAGAGGGGAAAAGAGACCTCAGGATACAGCCAAAGACAATGCAATGAGCAATAACTGTAGACTCAGCCTGAATGGTTCCTGTGGCACTTCTGGCACGGCTCCATCAGCGCATCAGGAGAGTCTTCAACAAAGCCAAATTCTCAGTGCAATGGGAAAGTCAGACCCCGTTAGCCACAGTCTTGCATCTGACACAGCGGATGCAGATATAATGTCAGAAATCACACAAAGCCATCAACCTGAGAAGACTGAAGGCAGTGGTGAGCAGGAACAGGTCTGCCGAGTCTCTCGGGCTGGAATAGATTCACGTGTCCTGCCATCCGTGACTGAAGTTCACCATCCTTCTCAGTGGGCCACGGTCCAAGCGTTTCGCTGCGACGTCACCGATGACCAAAGCCTGAGCTCCGCTACGCTCCAGACAGAGCTCAGCGTGAACCGAGCAGATGCTGGAGTGCCAGTCGTGTCAGTTTCTGGTCGTAGAATTCACCTCGACGCCGTGGACAGCTCCAGCAGAACTGCGGCTGTCGTTCCCCAACACTCCCGGTTTCACGATCTTGAACTCCACCAGGTCGACGGAGGCTTCGCCATCATCAGCGAGGAGGAGGAGAGTGACATGGTGTTCGTGAACGACATGGGGCCCATGCACAGTCCTAGCGCACGTCGAGCCAAAGCATACCCCTTCTCCCTGTCCCCCATCTACGAGGAGGAGTTCGGCCGCGAGGAGGCTTCAGGGCAGCAGACACTGCAGGTTCCTCCAGCGACAGAAGAGGAGCAGAGGAGCGTGGAGCAGCCGGCCTCGTCCATCCTCTCCCTCCTGCAGTCGGTCAGCGAGAAGCTACAGTCCAGTGTGGTCTGCAGTTCAGTCGAGGAGTCCGTCCACGCACCGCTGAGCGGAGACGACAGTGAGGACGATGACGAGGACTCCAGCATCCTACAGAGCCGCCAGCTCATCGAGGCCAAACCTGAGCGTGAGACTGCTAATGACACTCCGGATAGAATACAGGAGGAACGGGAATGTGATGACACATTGTTTAATATTGGAAAGAACACCAATACACCTTTCTATCAGTACTTGAAGTCTGGAATAATGCCATCAGGTGATGAAGAACCTGAAGACACTAAACACACTGCGTGTTGTAGCGCAGGCAACACAACGGTAAGCAGAGTCTGCTTCTGGAGACCCAGTGTCCTGCAAAGTTTATTTCCATCCTGCTCCAGCACACCTGGCCTGATCCTGGTTATCTGGTTCAGCTGTGTCTGATCAAACTCTGCAGGACAGTGGGTCTCCAGGAGCAGGGTTGAAGACCTGTGGTCTAGAACAGGGGTGGGCAAACGTCTTGACTCGAGGGCCACATCAAGTTTTTTGAATATAAGTGAGGGGCCGCATAGTATATGCATGACAAATGAAGCTTTGATTTTTTTTAAATTCCAAATTGACACTCGGATACTACTGTACTACATGTATACTTGTATGTGGAAGTATACGTGGCAGTTCTATTCTTGTACCATCTCTTCTTGTTTTCTTAATGAGAATAAAATAAGTCACATTTGATCATTTCATCCAGAAATAATGTAAAGTAAATAACACGTGTTTTTGTTCCCCTCAAACCACAACAGATCCCTTATATATTAATAGGCAAGGGGGCCCAAACATTCTTTAGCATATGTCGCAATAAGAGATAAATCCGACCCTGGCGATATTACTGAGCACATTCTAATTCTGACTGAATATACTGTATATGTAACGGTTATATACAGCACTGCAGACTAAAGCACCATCTATCGGGTTTTGCTGATGTTGCATCAATAAATTAGTCATTTTGGACCAACTGCCTCACCGGCCGGATGAAAGATCCGGGCCAGAGTTTGCCTCCCTCTGGTCTAGAATGAGATATGCTTATATTTATATTAACAAGCTTTTAAATCCTTCATGTCCTCACAGGGAGAGATCAGAGGGTTCGGAAAGGTCAACCCTAGACCTGCAGCAGTAAGTTCAGCTCAACTTAGGCATCTCATACGAATGGTTGTCTGTTTAGTTTGAGCACTTGAGTCTTTGAACAGCTTTGGGCATTTCCTTTGCATTGCCCAGTGGGGCTTTGAATCAGTAAAACAAGGGCTCCAACTCTGTTTTAAGTCATATTTGTTGTTATCAATTGCTGTAACAGAATGCTATTCCACTCTCAGCTTGCTAATAGTGCCAAACAGTCATATATTTTGCAGCACAAAAAATAAAAGACTCAAACGACTCCTCAAGCTATATCCTCACGGGCTTGATTTATTCAGATTGTGCCGGTGTCTCAGTGTCAGGAGTTTAATGGTAGCGCGCACATCGGCTGTACTAACCCATGTGTGCACAAGCGTCTGAAGTTTCCTTATGAACGCAGGTGCTCATCTACGAGAGTCAGTCGCTGAGCGGTGAGAGGAGAGACATCTGTGATGACGTGGAGGATGCTGGGAGGGATCTGTTTGCTGACAGAGGAACGCTTCACGCGCTGAGAGGATGGTAAGCATGTTTACCTTCATCAGATAATAAGCCTGAGTAAAATAATCAAACACAAACACACAGCTGACAGTCAGAAACTTTCCTGGCCGAGTCAGAGCTGAGATGAGTTGGGAAGGATATTTTTTATGGATGTGAGCCGTAACAGTCCAGTTGTGCTGTTGTACAAGACATGAGCTCATATCATAATTTTGTGTCTGGACTCCCATTGGCTCTCAGAGAGAGACTGTGTGTGTGTGTGTGCTGTAGCTCATGTCTAATAGATGAAGTGATTGTGCTTCTATTTTTCTGAGCACTGAAAGCTTTTGCGATGTCGTTTTGCTAATGCATGTCCACCGACTCGCCTGTGCTCTCCATTATTCATCAGCACTCAAACACTCGTGGAAAATCACATGAGGGATGTTTTTCACTTTATTTTTCATAAACTTGTCCAGTAAAATTGTTCTGGTGCGTTGGACAGAAGGCTGATTTGATCCAGAGAGTTTATGTATAAAACATTGGCGTCACGCGATGCTGAGATGTTTTTGAGGTTTATGTTTGAGTCTGTGCAAAAAATTTAACATGAGATGTTTGTTCAGCTTATATTGTGTTGAGTTCTGTGTTGCTCCTGTCCTGTGTGTGTGTCTCAATGCTTTGTGTTCGTTCACTTCTGTGTTCAGTTCCTTCAGACAGAGTCTGAGGCTATGTTCACTCTAGTGTGTTTTCGTTTTAAAACGCTTACGTTTTTCTACGGTTACACCTGAAACACAATGAAAACGCAAGTGTAGATGAGGATCGTTTTAATTTTAAAATGCACTAGTGTAAACACGGCCTGAGACTCTGTTGGTCTCCATGGCAATGTTCTTAATTCTGTGTGTGTGAGATGTTTTGCTGCTCTCACACACACCAGAAACTGCTCGTGAAGTCGGTAATGGATGTTTAAACGCTGTGTGTTCAGCTGGCTGCTGTATGTGGACTCGTGGTTCCGCGGCTCATGTGTTCTTCTGGAGGACGGTCAGACTGTGAGGACCAGCGGAGGATCTCAGCAGGACCTGAAGGAGACCAGTGGGCTGACTGTGGGCTCCATCAGGAAGCTGCTGAAGGTATCAGGAGTGTCTGTGGTGTGTCAGCTAGTGTGTATTTACTTTATGTACATTTCTGGAAGTGTTTCTTTACACAGATGGTACCAGCACTGAAACACTGCTGTGATCTGCAGCACTCTTCTGAGAAATATGTCAATACAAGCTATGCCCACCAACAAACGTCAATTAATAAAAATTAATAGCTTATAGCACCACCTTGTGGCGGACGCTCTCAAAAATGGATCCGCATTTAGTTACCCTGTATGTACAGTTCAAAGCAGCTTCACGGTAATAAACAGGAAAATAACAGAATCAGTGACAGTAGTGTCCATATTCAGCTCAAGTCAGTTCAAAATAATAAAAATTAATTAAATAATTATTAAACAAATCAAAATGAACAATTTGGCATTTTTCACCCAAACTGAAAAGAAATACAGTGCATGAGTTTCTGTGATTGTACAGAGCATGTGAGTATTTATAATGAGGCAAAAGGCATTCAGTTTATTGTTTGTTTGTTTGTTGCTAAACGATTGGTCGCTATATTTTAACACCGCATCTCTACAGCTTTGCCACCCATTGACGGATTAACCCGGCAAAAAGCAGTGCTAATTCTGCTCCGGTTTCACAAGACAATAACCCAAAGTTAAATGCAGCGGGAAAAGCCCAAGAAACAGACAACATTTAGTTGTTGCAGATGAAAATGCGGCGTCCTACCTGGTTATAATCCTTATCTTTTGACCCAGGAACACATTTTAACCACATTTTCTTCCTGTGACATTGGAAGATGAATATCCATTTATGCCAGTATTGTCTCGACTTCAGCACAAGAAGGAGATTGGAGCAGAGATTAGAAAGTATTGGATTATTGTTATTTATTTTTACACATTAACTATTTAAGTTGTATTAAGTTATTTTGGAGTTGAAAATATACTTTATTTTTTATCTTTAGCTTTATCTTACAGTTGCTCAGGCGCGTCTATGGTTATATCTTTAAAATGATTTGACGCATCTGAATTCTTCTGCTATGTTTTGTCTTGTTGGTCTGTAGTTGATACTCGCCTCATCCGGTGTGAGTTGGATCAGCAGCCCAGGAGGGGCTGAAAAAGCAGGATTTTTAGAAGGAAGGAAATATTCTGTAAATCATGCATTTTTTCCATTTATCTCAGAGTTTCATGCACTGTTATTAGCTTCACATGCTTCAGTCGAGTCCGGTGATCTAACAGACATTCATCAGGATCCGTGTTTACTCTGTGTTCATGAGCTTTGATGCAGTTCTTGCTTGTGTTTTAAAGAAGCGTCTGGTGTTGTTGTGTGCAGGATGACTGCGTTCCAGAGATCCATCTGTATCCCAGCTCGTCTCAGACCGTCCGTCTTCATTCTGCGTCAGACCTGACCGGTGCTCCGGTGCTGCTCTCTGACCTCTGCATCAGGACCGGATGGTAGGAGACGCCTGACAGACAGCAGTGTGTTTGAGTGTGAAAACTGGAGCTTTGGTCTCAGAATAGTTGACCTCAGCAAAAACCATCAAGTGTAGTCAAGTATGGTGACCCATACACGGAATTAGTGCTCTGCATTTAATCCATCCAAGTGCACACTCACTCACACTCACACTCACTCTCACTCTCACTCTCACACTCACACTCACACTCACACTCTCACTCTCTCACTCTCACTCTCACTCTCACTCACACTCTCACTCTCACACACTCTCACACTCTCACTCACACTCACACTCTCACACTCTCACTCTCACACTCACTCTCACTCTCACACTCACTCTCACTCTCACTCACACTCTC
>NW_015556030.1:47107-53394 GCF_001515605.1 Sinocyclocheilus anshuiensis | reverse complement strand
CTCACACTCACACTCACACTCACACTCTCACACTCTCACACTCACTCACTCTCTCACTCTCTCACACACACACACACCCCCGGAGCAGTGGGGGGTTCTGTTCTTGCTCAAGGGTCTCTCCTCAGTCGTGGTATTGAGAGTGGAAGAGAGCGCTGGTTATTCATGTCCCTGCCGGACCTGAGACTCGAACCCATGACCTTTGGGTTACAAGTCCGACTCTCTAACCATTAGGCTTTGAGTTTGTTGACTTGGCTTTAGTCTTGATCACCAGCTGGTCATTTGAAATGCTTCTGACAGTGACACCAGGGGTCTGTTCTTCATACGTAGATTACACACTTAGCTGGATTTGATTGTTGCTGATCTGACATGATCCAGGATTATTCGGTTCTTCTAAGCTCATTCCGGGAGTTGCTGTCATAGCACCAGGTCTGTGAGCTCAAACCTGCTCGGGAGCAGCTTCTTTCACATAAACAGGATTAGATCGCATCTTTTTAAGTGAAGGTGATACTCAGAGTCTGTCCTGACACTGCTGCTTTCTTTCAATCATTTTAAAAGATAATAATTTTAAAATTCCTTTGTAAATAATTAAAATGTTGTGTAATCTATAATAACAAACACAACCAGTTTTACATTGAGAGATTTATTCGTGAAGGAATAATGATCTCTATGCAGTCGTGTTTGTCTGAGTGGTGCATTAATCTGAACGGTGCGCTTTAATGCAGCGCAGGAGACTCACTTCTCAAATCTCAAAATGTTTTTATGATGCACAGTTAATTTAAACACAGCCATAATGTCTTAAGATGGATCTTATAGATTTAGAAACTTTATTTAATGCTGTCACGTATAACAAATCTGCTCCAAAATTAAATTAATTGCTAATTGGAATACTCTTGACACTGAGCAATGGTGAAAAATAATTTGGAATCACTTAAAAATGGTTACACATTTTATTTATATATAAGAACTTTCATCATTTTGCTGGCTGGGCTGTTTCCTTGATCTTAAAGAGATAGTTCACCCAAAAATGGAAATTTGATGTTTATCTGCCTAAGATGTGGACTTTGTTTCTTCAGTAGAACGCAAAGAAGATTTTTAACTCAAACTGTTGCAGTCTGTGAGTCTTATAATGTAAGTGGATGGGAATTGACACCATTGGCACTCCTAATTGAGATTGTAGATAGTGTCAATAGTCCATTTGAGAGATAGGTGGCAGTAATGCACTTATAAGTCTGCGATCCGCCGTAAAGCAAGAAGAAGAAGAAGAAGAAGACGCGTACGCACTCAGGACAGTTCAGACATTGCAGTGCATCAGAGGTAGTAATAAACGATATAAATACTGTTCAGTTTCTTGCACAGACCAATCGTTTCGTGTCTTTACACATCAATGTATCGTCACGAGCCGCAGGGTTTAATTTGGTTTTGTTTGTGTATGTTTTTTTGACTCTCAAAGCCGTGATTCCCATCCACTTCCATTATATGACTGACAGACTGCAACTGTTTGAGTTCAAAATCTCCGTTTGTGTTCTACTGAAGAAACAAAGTCACCTACATCTTGGATGCCCTGGGGGTAAGCAGATAAACATCACATTTTCATTTTTGGGTGAACTATCCCTTTAAGGATATGATGTCATTACGTTGCTGTCTCGCCGCCAGCCAATCACTGCACTGCTTTCGAGTATCGATATATCTTTCCTTTCCAATGAACTTGTCACCAGAGAGTAATCTCAGACAACTTAATACAGATATTTTAATCAAATCCGCTAACTTGTTTGAAGAACCAAATTAGCCAGAGATCAGTTATCAGGATTAAAAGATCCGGCATCTGTTGAATCATCTCAGATGTATCAAGGGAGGTACGAAGAACGGACCCCAGGTTTGCTCTATTTATTTACTACCAGAGTTCACGTCTGCATGTCAGCCGGTGTGGCGCTGGCACTGGTTTATATGTGCTTTGTCCTTGTTCCCTGAATATGTGTGTAGCTGGGTGGTTCATGAGCAGCCTGGATTCAGCGGCAGATCCGCCGTTCTGGAAACTGACGGGAGAGTCACGCCGGTTCTCCAGGGTTCCCTCCTGTCCTGCGTGAAGAGTCTCCGGCCGTTAAAACTGGTGCGTAGGCAGCGCTTCCCGACCTCAGACACAATCACATAGCTCTCCATAAGCATCATGCTAGTTTGATCTGATGCGTTTCAAACTAACGTGTGCTGTGTTCCTGACGCAGGGTGGGCTGCAGGTGAGCAGACCGCTGGACCCGAAGGTGAGTCAGACACACGCTGATGTTCACAGCTGTTCTCAGATCAGTGCATGTGATCGCTGTGTCTCTTGTGTAGATGCTGTTGTTCGAGAAGCCGCAGTTCCAGGGTGTGTTCAGGGAGCTGCTGGATCACGCGCCCCGTCTGACGGACACCGCTGCATCTCTGCGGGTCACGGGTGGGATGTGCGTGTCTTTGCCACAGAACCCAGCGATCATGGGATACTTTTACAGACATGGTCATGTTGCTCTCTTACGCCGGTCACACACCGGATGAGAAGCGCTGCGTCACGTCTAGCACGATTAAGACGGCTGTTCAAAACAGTAAATCTGATCGCCAAAAGCGCACGTCAAAAATTAACAAAGTATCATTGATGAAATTAGGTGTTTGAAAAAACAAAGACAAAGGGCAATCTGTGTTCTTAATTATCTTTACATAACGCACCAGAGACGCCCAAGGGCCAAAAACCTGATTGATGTCCAAAAGTAAATGATGTAATCAAAATATAAATATAATAAAATGTAATTAAAAAAAAAATCACTTTTTTTTTTTTACAAATCACAAATTGAGATTTATACATCATCTGGAAGGAAGCTGAATAAACAATCTTTCCATTGATGTATGGTTTGTTAGGATAGAACAATATTTGGCTGAGATACAACTATTTGAAAATCTGGAATCTGAGGGTGCAAAAAAATATAAATATTGAGAAAATCATCTTTAAAGTTGTCCAAATGAAGTTCTTAGCAATGCATATTACTAACCAAAAATTAAGTTTTGATATATTTACGGTAGGAAACTTACAAAATATCTTCATGGAACATGATCTTTACTTAATATCCTAATGAATATTGGCATAAAAGAAAAATGTATAATTTTGACCCATACAATGTATTGTTGGCTATTGCTACAAATATACCCCAGCGACTTAAGACTGCTTTTGTGCTCCAGGCTCACATATAGAACAAAAAGTGTTCAAGCACAAAGATCAGTTTGAGATCTAGATATGCTCTGATGGTAAATTTTTTCCAAATCAAAGCTCAGGGTCCTTTTTTAGGCATCTCATGTACAGACTATATGCTGACTATTTGCTGAAAAATGCACAATCTTCCAGTCTAGAGTGAAGTCGTCATGTGCATTTAATGCATGTAACATAATTTAAGTCGCCGGTGTGTGAACACTCAGAAAACGCTGTGTTTGAACGTTAGAGGCGTGATGCGGAGGTTCTCATCCGGTGTGTGTGTTCCTTTAATGAGCTTGCTCACTGGACGTCTTTAAAGTTCGAGCACATTGTTTTCTGAGTGTTCACACACCGGCGACTGTCCGCAGCGACTCAGGACGCTGTTCAAAATCCTGCCGCGCCACTCACATAGTTTTCCATAAAATCACATTATATTTGTCCCAAATTAATGTTAATGTACATAATGACGTCATCCTAGGCTGGAAGATTTATGCATCTTTCAGCAAAGCGTTTGTCTTTCTGTGGCTTGAATAAAGTCCATATGCTTTATATAGAGAGCTATAGTAATATAGATTGCGCTTTCTCATCCCGTTTGCTCTTGTTTTGTCAAATACCATACAGTACTTCAAACTCATTGACGCAGCTTTGTTCATTTTTAAACTTTTGCCTGTTTGGTGATTAGATGAACTGTTTTTGACTGCTGATACCTGAGAGTTGTCCTAGACGTACTGCGGCGCTGTGCTTCTCGTCCGGTGTGCGACCCCCTGATGTGTGTGTGTCTGTGTGTGTGTGTCTGTGTGTGTGTGTGTGTGTATGTGTGTGTGTGTCTGTATGTGTGTGTGTGTGTGAGTGCGTGTGTGTGTGTTAGATGGGTGGCGTTCTCCAGCGAAGGGTTCAGAGGTCATCAGTGTGTGCTGGAGGAGGGGGAATACTCAGACTGTACGCGTCTGTTCGGCGGGACGGAGCTGTGGATCCAGTCGCTGCGCTGTGTTCAGACTGTGAGTCGTCCTCGTCTCTCCGTCTGTTCTCTGCTTGATCTTCATGCACTCTTTGTCATGTCTGTCCGCCAGTGGTCTGCTCTGACTGTGTGTGTTTGACAGCTGTGTGTTTCATGATGCAGATGCTCTGTTATCGGTCTGTCCTTAAACGTCTTCATCAGGCCTGTCTGTGCTTGTGCGAACACTTCAGCTTTTATAGCAGGCCAGTGAGGACCAGCGCGTCTTAAAAAGTCTTAATTTGCCCTTCCTCAAATTAAAAGGTCTTAAAGATCTTAAATCAGAGCAGAAAGTCTTAAATTCATAAAGTCGTGGCATTAAATGTTGCATGAACTGCAGAAAATTAATCTCTTCCTCAGTTTTCCAGTACAAATATCTAAACATCCTTAAATCAAGAATCATGTACTGGAGATGAGAAATTAAGATATGAAGTCTTCTTTGCTAAAAAATGGATCATAAAGTGAGTTTATGATTAAAACAAGAACAAATATCTGCCAGTGAGGAATTAAAAAAAAAAGTATTTTCAAACTTTGAAGTATTGCTAATACAAGACATTGTTCTACTTGTACTTAGTCTTAAAAAGGTCTTTAAAAAGTTATAAATTTACTTTAATAAAACCTGCAGAAAGCCTGTTATTTAGTCAGCTCAGTATTGTTGCACAAGATAACATTGATAACTATTTTCTAATTAAGAATGAAAGATGAGGATGAGAGAAGATCAGTGGAATCATTGCAGTAAATGTGAGCGGAGCAGGGTTTGTGCTGTGACGTGAGTGTTGGTCTCTCCCTCAGGATTTTCTGCAGCCTGCAGTGAGTCTGAAGATCTGTGATGAGGACATCGACGAGCATCAGGAGATCCCCGATCTGCAGGAGACCGACGGCTTCTGCGTGAAGAGCGGAGCGTGAGTTCATCCGCACCGTATGAATCTCAGCCAGCAGAGGCCTGTTCACACCAGGAACGATAACTATATTAAGCGCTCACACCAGCACATAGTTTATTATAAACGTGCTGCAGTTTTGGTGTCTGTTGCTTTAAACGCTCAAGCTCATTAAAGTTGAGTGGATTCTGATTGGCTGTCAATGTTTTTATCATTCATCAGCTGGAAAAAAACCTTCTGAAAGTGATTCCAACAATATAGATATCATTATAGTTGTGCTGTGGACTTCACTATATTCTTTGAGTTAGAGCGATTATTAAAACTTTATAGTTATCGACATAGTTATCAATCGGGGCTTTGGCCCCAAGGCAAAATTTGACTGATAGTTCCTATAACTAGCCGGTGCAAAGCCCCCATTAAAACTGTGGTGTGGACTTATTCTCTTCGAGAAAACTCAGATCCCGGAGGACCGCAGACACCCTTCAGAGTTTAGTTCTAGCCCTGCTTCAACACAACTACCATGTAGTTTTCAAATAAGCCTGAAGGACTTGATTCGCTGGATCAGCTGTGTTTAATTAGGCTTGATGTTAAACTCTGCAGGTCCTCCAGGAACTGAGTTTTGCAGGCCTGAGTTAGAGCAGTGGACAGCCCTTAACGGAGAGCGTTGGGTGTGTTTCAGGTGGGTTGCGTACAGCGAGAGGTGTTTCACAGGACAGCAGTGTGTTCTAGAGAAAGGTCATTATCCCGGGCTGCTGGACTGGGGTGCTGGACGGAGCTCAGCGCGGTCACTGCGGCCCATTCACAGGGTGAGCTCATGATAAGAGTGAGCGCTTTTGTGTTTGAGTTCATGACACACTTTCATTCATCTTATTTTCACCACAGGACATCTGTTGGATTGCGGAACCAAAGTTTTTGGTATGTTTACATTTCATGTGCCGCTAACATATAAGCGTAGAGTCCTGGCGTGTGCTGCTAATGTGTTTCTCTCTGAGCGCAGCTGCGTGTTTACAGCCAGACGCGGTACAGCGGTCAGAGCCGAGAGTTTGAGAGCGGCGTTCCTGACTGTGGTGTTCCAGGTGTCGCGTCGCTGCGGGTGATCCGAGGAAGGTGAGAGTCGACAAACTGTAACCCTGTAGCTATAAATCACACATTCAGCTGCAGTCCTTCAGCCCTCTCTCTTTCTCTCTC
Organism: Sinocyclocheilus anshuiensis; assembly: GCF_001515605.1. Classification (NCBI taxonomy): domain Eukaryota; kingdom Metazoa; phylum Chordata; class Actinopteri; order Cypriniformes; family Cyprinidae; genus Sinocyclocheilus; species Sinocyclocheilus anshuiensis. The sequence continues at coordinate 47,123 of NW_015556030.1, read as the reverse complement.
ACTCTCTCTCTCTCTC
>NW_015556030.1:30630-46767 GCF_001515605.1 Sinocyclocheilus anshuiensis | reverse complement strand
TTTGATGTGACCCTCTATCTCTCTCTCTCTCTCTCTCTCTCTCTCTCTCTCTCTCTCTCTCTCACTCTCGCTCTCGCTCTCTCTCTCTCTCTCTCTCGAGTGCTGCTGAGAGCGTGTTGAAGCTCGTGAGTGTTCGAAATTTTTCTCTTTCTTAATTTCTTGTTTCTCAGTTGATGTTCCCTTTCATGGGAACTTCGAACTGCGTCCTCTAGGTTTCTTGCCATGCTGCGGACGCAAGCTTCAGACGAAGAAGTGAATGATGTGTGCTCCCGGCGCCTATTTATACTATAGTCGCACCGGTAGTGACGTCATGGCTGTCGCCGGCCAACGCGTTGGTGTTTTTTCAATGTATGCTTCAGACACGGGTCACGATGAGGCGTTCCCCATAGCGACCCCTAGAGGACGCAGTTCGAAGTTCCCATGAAAGGGAACGTCTCAGGTTACATATGTAACCATGGTTCCCTGAGTAGGGAACGAGACACTGCGTCCTCTAGGTTTCTTGCCATGCTGCGGACGCAAGCTTCAGACGAAGAAGTGAATGATGTGTGCTCCCGGCGCCTATTTATACTATAGTCGCACCGGTAGTGACGTCATGGCTGTCGCCGGCCAACGCGTTGGTGTTTTTTCAATGTATGCTTCAGACACGGGTCACGATGAGGCGTTCCCCATAGCGACCCCTAGAGGACGCAGTTCGAAGTTCCCATGAAAGGGAACGTCTCAGGTTACATATGTAACCATGGTTCCCTGAGTAGGGAACGAGACACTGCGTCCTCTAGGTTTCTTGCCATGCTGCGGACGCAAGCTTCAGACGAAGAAGTGAATGATGTGTGCTCCCGGCGCCTATTTATACTATAGTCGCACCGGTAGTGACGTCATGGCTGTCGCCGGCCAACGCGTTGGTGTTTTTTCAATGTATGCTTCAGACACGGGTCACGATGAGGCGTTCCCCATAGCGACCCCTAGAGGACGCAGTTCGAAGTTCCCATGAAAGGGAACGTCTCAGGTTACATATGTAACCATGGTTCCCTGAGTAGGGAACGAGACACTGCGTCCTCTAGGTTTCTTGCCATGCTGCGGACGCAAGCTTCAGACGAAGAAGTGAATGATGTGTGCTCCCGGCGCCTATTTATACTATAGTCGCACCGGTAGTGACGTCATGGCTGTCGCCGGCCAACGCGTTGGTGTTTTTTCAATGTATGCTTCAGACACGGGTCACGATGAGGCGTTCCCCATAGCGACCCCTAGAGGACGCAGTTCGAAGTTCCCATGAAAGGGAACGTCTCAGGTTACATATGTAACCATGGTTCCCTGAGTAGGGAACGAGACACTGCGTCCTCTAGGTTTCTTGCCATGCTGCGGACGCAAGCTTCAGACGAAGAAGTGAATGATGTGTGCTCCCGGCGCCTATTTATACTATAGTCGCACCGGTAGTGACGTCATGGCTGTCGCCGGCCAACGCGTTGGTGTTTTTTCAATGTATGCTTCAGACACGGGTCACGATGAGGCGTTCCCCATAGCGACCCCTAGAGGACGCAGTTCGAAGTTCCCATGAAAGGGAACGTCTCAGGTTACATATGTAACCATGGTTCCCTGAGTAGGGAACGAGACACTGCGTCCTCTAGGTTTCTTGCCATGCTGCGGACGCAAGCTTCAGACGAAGAAGTGAATGATGTGTGCTCCCGGCGCCTATTTATACTATAGTCGCACCGGTAGTGACGTCATGGCTGTCGCCGGCCAACGCGTTGGTGTTTTTTCAATGTATGCTTCAGACACGGGTCACGATGAGGCGTTCCCCATAGCGACCCCTAGAGGACGCAGTTCGAAGTTCCCATGAAAGGGAACGTCTCAGGTTACATATGTAACCATGGTTCCCTGAGTAGGGAACGAGACACTGCGTCCTCTAGGTTTCTTGCCATGCTGCGGACGCAAGCTTCAGACGAAGAAGTGAATGATGTGTGCTCCCGGCGCCTATTTATACTATAGTCGCACCGGTAGTGACGTCATGGCTGTCGCCGGCCAACGCGTTGGTGTTTTTTCAATGTATGCTTCAGACACGGGTCACGATGAGGCGTTCCCCATAGCGACCCCTAGAGGACGCAGTTCGAAGTTCCCATGAAAGGGAACGTCTCAGGTTACATATGTAACCATGGTTCCCTGAGTAGGGAACGAGACACTGCGTCCTCTAGGTTTCTTGCCATGCTGCGGACGCAAGCTTCAGACGAAGAAGTGAATGATGTGTGCTCCCGGCGCCTATTTATACTATAGTCGCACCGGTAGTGACGTCATGGCTGTCGCCGGCCAACGCGTTGGTGTTTTTTCAATGTATGCTTCAGACACGGGTCACGATGAGGCGTTCCCCATAGCGACCCCTAGAGGACGCAGTTCGAAGTTCCCATGAAAGGGAACGTCTCAGGTTACATATGTAACCATGGTTCCCTGAGTAGGGAACGAGACACTGCGTCCTCTAGGTTTCTTGCCATGCTGCGGACGCAAGCTTCAGACGAAGAAGTGAATGATGTGTGCTCCCGGCGCCTATTTATACTATAGTCGCACCGGTAGTGACGTCATGGCTGTCGCCGGCCAACGCGTTGGTGTTTTTTCAATGTATGCTTCAGACACGGGTCACGATGAGGCGTTCCCCATAGCGACCCCTAGAGGACGCAGTTCGAAGTTCCCATGAAAGGGAACGTCTCAGGTTACATATGTAACCATGGTTCCCTGAGTAGGGAACGAGACACTGCGTCCTCTAGGTTTCTTGCCATGCTGCGGACGCAAGCTTCAGACGAAGAAGTGAATGATGTGTGCTCCCGGCGCCTATTTATACTATAGTCGCACCGGTAGTGACGTCATGGCTGTCGCCGGCCAACGCGTTGGTGTTTTTTCAATGTATGCTTCAGACACGGGTCACGATGAGGCGTTCCCCATAGCGACCCCTAGAGGACGCAGTTCGAAGTTCCCATGAAAGGGAACGTCTCAGGTTACATATGTAACCATGGTTCCCTGAGTAGGGAACGAGACACTGCGTCCTCTAGGTTTCTTGCCATGCTGCGGACGCAAGCTTCAGACGAAGAAGTGAATGATGTGTGCTCCCGGCGCCTATTTATACTATAGTCGCACCGGTAGTGACGTCATGGCTGTCGCCGGCCAACGCGTTGGTGTTTTTTCAATGTATGCTTCAGACACGGGTCACGATGAGGCGTTCCCCATAGCGACCCCTAGAGGACGCAGTTCGAAGTTCCCATGAAAGGGAACGTCTCAGGTTACATATGTAACCATGGTTCCCTGAGTAGGGAACGAGACACTGCGTCCTCTAGGTTTCTTGCCATGCTGCGGACGCAAGCTTCAGACGAAGAAGTGAATGATGTGTGCTCCCGGCGCCTATTTATACTATAGTCGCACCGGTAGTGACGTCATGGCTGTCGCCGGCCAACGCGTTGGTGTTTTTTCAATGTATGCTTCAGACACGGGTCACGATGAGGCGTTCCCCATAGCGACCCCTAGAGGACGCAGTTCGAAGTTCCCATGAAAGGGAACGTCTCAGGTTACATATGTAACCATGGTTCCCTGAGTAGGGAACGAGACACTGCGTCCTCTAGGTTTCTTGCCATGCTGCGGACGCAAGCTTCAGACGAAGAAGTGAATGATGTGTGCTCCCGGCGCCTATTTATACTATAGTCGCACCGGTAGTGACGTCATGGCTGTCGCCGGCCAACGCGTTGGTGTTTTTTCAATGTATGCTTCAGACACGGGTCACGATGAGGCGTTCCCCATAGCGACCCCTAGAGGACGCAGTGTCTCGTTCCCTACTCAGGGAACCATGGTTACATATGTAACCTGACACGTTTTGCAGTGTTGTTCAGTGGGATCTTGTTTTTTGTTGTTTTGTGTGTGGCTGCAGGTGAACAGTTTATCTTACACAAACTGACACGCTATTAAAGGGCACCTATTATGCCCGTTTTTACAAGATGTAATATTAATCTTATGGCTCTCCAGAATGTGCCTGTGAAGTTTCAGCTCAAAATACCATACAAATTGTTTATTATAATGTGTTGAAAATGTAATTTTTGGGGCGGGTCTAAAAAGTGCTGTTTCAAAGGTGGATTTCAAGGGGGCGGAGCCTAGACGTCTCTGCTTTGTGTATGGCAATAAACAGAGAGGAGAAGCAACATGAGTGAGATCGAGAGGACCGGTGTTCAGCCGTACATGTATGAACCGGAGTCAGCTTCAAAGTTCAAACTCGGGTCATGAGATAGGGCCTCGGGCCCGTCCGAACACCGTCTGCCCCGAGTCGCTAGCCCTGGGTATGGTGGATAAATCGCCCCGTGAAGTTACGGCTTCACGGCCCGATTTCTTCCGAACCGGACCTTGCCGGACCACGGGGGCCGGTGACGTCCGGACAGGGCCACGAGGCTCTACCTCCCACCCGAGTTTGGGCTCCCAGGACTCCCGCCTCGCTGAAATATAAGTGTTCGAACCGAGTTCTTCCACCCCCTCCGACCCACCCACTCTCCCCGGCTTGGACGAGCGGCTCGGAGGGGGTGGAAGTCAGACCCAAGCTCGTTTGAACTCTGAGCGGCCCAGGCGCTTCAAACTCGGTTCGATGAGAAAGCCCGGAGCGGTGGCCACGACAAATCCACAACTTTGACAGGCCGTATCTCGGAGATGCCGCGGCGAGACAAAATGGCGGAGACGGCACAACACACTGAGAGCTGTGGATATGGTAAAACGCACCTGTCAGTCAATAGTGGTGGGCGGGGCTGCCGAAATATGATGTCATATTGCGGTCTGGATCCAAACCGCTCGTTTTTTTTTAACCTGGTTTGGTTTTATAAAGATTTTTTAAAAATGACTGGATGGATTTTTATCATTCTAAGGTGGCTGTGTACACACAACTCCAACACATATTTCTGTCCAAACACCTTGTAAAAGTGGATTTTGCATAATAGGTGCCCGTTAAACCGTCTCCGCCTGACGGGTGTTCGGTTGAAGAGTGTAGTTTAGCGGAAGGTGAGATTGTTGAATATGAAAGTGTTAAATCTGCTTCCAGAAAGAATAGTGCCGATGTGATCTTTCTAGACAATGTGGACAAAGTAAATCAGCTACTTGAGAGTGGAATAGTAATCCAGGGTCCTTCTTGCTAAAAAGGTCATTAGTTCGAATGCACCCCCGTTTCGGAAAAAAAAAGCTTTTGGAAAAACATGGAAAAGTAGTGTTTCTGATCAAGATGATTCCTATCAGCTGAAAGTCCCCTCATCTTAAACATGGTGTGTCTTTTAGGAGACAAATTCAAGTGATTCTCAAAAAGAGTGATGAAGATTTAAACTTGGTGTTTAAGTTTAAGGTTGATGATTCTGATTATACTGCAAGTAACGTCAGAAACGCTGAAATGTTTTGGGTGTGGAACTGTAGGGCATGTGATTGGTTCGTGTCCGGTGAGAGTGTGCTAGTGAAGTGTTACTGTATACCCCCAATAGGTTGATATCAGACGACATTATTTTAATTTGTGATATTTTGTTCCTCTCCAATTCATTGGGCTGGGAACTTTGTCTGATTTCAATAGAACAAGGCTTTTGACAGAGTTGAACATCAGTATTTGTGGCGTTTGGGTTGAGCTCTGTTCTTATGAACATGATTGGAGTCTTGTACAGTGACATGGAGAGGATTTTAAAGATCAGCGATGATTGAAGTGCTCCCTTTAAGGCTGTTCATCATCTGTCATGCTGTACTCCCTGGCCATAGAGCCTCTCCAACACAAAGAGAAAGCCTTCCTGAGTGTGAAAGAGTTTTTAGATGATCTGCATATGCCAGTGATGATGTTGTCATTGTCAAGAAACAAGAAGATATTAACTCCCTTGTAGAAAATATTAATGATATTTGGTGTATTAATTGTCCTCTGCTAAGGTTAACTGGGGAAAAAGTGAAGCCGTAACAATCAGTGATGAGTTAAGGAAGAAACTTGTTTTGCCTGCTGGGTTAATTTGGAACAAGGGTGGTTTTAAATATCTTGGTGATGATACTTTTGTGTGTAAATATTAGGAAAATGATTTAGAGAAAGTTGAAGAACGTCTCAGAAAATGGGAATGGATCTTGCCACACATGTCTTTTCGGGGTCGTATACCAGTGATCAACAATCTGGTGTTGTGGCACTGATTATCATGTATGGATCCTCCAGAACAACTGCTGGCTGAGATACAAGCGGTTTTGGTGGACTTTTTCTGGGACCGCCTGCATTGGGTCCCACGGAGCGTACTGTTTCTACCATTCATTCATCTCTCATTCATCTCACTGCTTTCCCACTCTTGGTCAGGCCCATGGACCTTGTTTGGAGACCCTAACCCGAACCATATTGACCCGAGGCTGGAATTTGGGTCCTGCTGAGCCTCTGTTTTTGATGGACTTTTTTTTTAATCAGTTTTATTTAGTTTTATCAAGGACTGTTTATTGGTTGGGGGATGATCCATAAACAGAGAATAACAAGCTGCGAGTCTTTATCGTGGCTATTAAAAGACTAGTAGTGCATGGGACCCGTTTCAGAGTAGAGATTATAGTAGGACCCTTCGTGATGCAGTTGTTCTGTTCGACTGGGATTGTTACACTGCTTGATTTGCGCTGCAGGTCTAGCCTCTCATGTGGGAGTTAAATCTTCCAGGGTCATAAATCAACTGCTCAACTCTTGGAAGTGTGAGCTCACAAAGACTGAACCTTCTTTGCTAAATGAGAACTGTAATGGACAATGCCAACCAATAGTTGATGATCTTTTTCCTGCATTGACCCTTTTTCCTGATTTGAGAGACTGTACTGGTCAATTGTTAGAGGTCAGAGAGACTCTTACCAATATGTTGGATGTTATGGAAGGACAAATTATGTATAAATTGTTTGTCAAGATTTTAAACTAAGTGGTAGAGCTGAACTCCTTGGAGAGCTCATTTAGGGCTTGACAGTGAGATCAGACCTGTGTGGAGAGAGAAATACAAACCACCGCCGACAAAGAAGGACGGAGATTTACAGAGGAGAATCCTACATGGTGTTGTGGCTGTCAATGCTTTTATTTCTGTTATTAATCCCATGTAAGTGATAATTGTGACCCTGGAGCACAAAAGCAGTCTTAAATCGCTGGGGTATATTTGTAGCAATAACCAAAAATACATTGTAAATAAGATGATGCATAAATCTCAATTTTGAAAAATGTACCCTTGTGACTGGTTTTGTGCTCCAGGGTCACAATTGGCCTTTGTGTTTGCTATTTGGATTGTGACAGACTTCTTTTTTTCAGTTGTTTCTGATGTTTGGAGAGATGTTTTCTAAGCATTTGTTTCTTCTCTGTTTTAGATACAGTCAGAAGTAGAGAGTGAAATGTCTGTTGTTGAATTTTACATTAGGTCAAGCAAAAATGGCTCTCGACCCAAGCAGAAGAAATAGGATAGAAGTGTCTTAAGATTTTGATGTAAACACAATGATGAGAGCCAGACTGAAAGCTGATTTTGAATTCTATAGGACTACATATAATGTAGAAGAGTTCACAAGCATATGGTGTTTTAAAAATGTTTTATGTGCTGTTGTGGAGAATGTTTGATTTTTTGGGACTGTGTTGAGTGAAATCACATTTTTGTATTTTATCCATTTCTGTGTTTTGGATACAGGGTTACTGTGTTGTCGATAACTCTGTTTTGAATTAATAAAGGTGTATTGAAATAAAAAAAATTATTTCTCTCTCTCTTGTAGGTGGCTGCTGTTCGATGAGGAGTGTTACTCTGGTAACCAGTATATCCTGGGGGAGGGGCATTACCCTGACCTCACTTCCTGTGGCTGCACATCCACAGCCATCAAGTCTTTAAAGCCCATTCCATACGTGAGTCTCTGAGAACCAGTGTCCTCCACAATACTTCAGGAGACACAAGAAATAAACTTTTGTGTAGTGACTGACATTAGTCTTAAAAAGTCTTAATTCATCCTTCGCCTTAAAAGGTCTTAAATCAGAGCAGAAAGCCTTAAATTCATAAAGTCGTGGCATTAAATGTTGCATGAACTGCAGAAAATGAATCTCTTCCTCAGTTTTCCAGTACAAATATCTAAACATCCTTAAATCAAGAATCATGTACTGCAGATGCAAAATGAAGATATGTTTACTAAAAAATTATCAAAATGAAGTGAGTTTATGATTAAAACAAAAACAAATATCTGCCAGTGAGGAATAAAAACTTGTTTCCCTTTGAATTAAGTTGATTTTTCTGAGCCCGCTGACAGATTTGTTCTTATTTTAATCATAAACTTGCTTCATTTTGATCAATTTCTCAGAAAACAAGACTTCATATCTTGTTATTTTGCATCTCCACTAAAAGTGTCTTTAGACGTTTGCCACTAGAAAACAGGACAAATCATTGTTTTGCAGTGTGATCAGAAATTCAGTCAAAGTTATTTCCATATTCTAGTGTTTGTATCAGAGATGATATTATATTTTTTGTCAAATCTGTAGGAAGTTGTATTTTTTTTTTTATGTATAAGACATTCATATTTAGAGAGCATATTGATATATTGTGTTCCATTCAACTTAAATTGTCTTAAATTCTTACATGTGGCTTCACCAAATCTGCAGAAACTACGTGAGTTAGTGTCTGTTTGTTGCTCCGTTCAGAGTTTGGCGGAGCCGTCCGTGAGTCTCTTCTCTCTCAGCGGTTTTGAAGGCCTTGAGGATCGCTGGTGTTCAGACGCGGAGAACATGAGCCACTTCTTCCTCCAGTCTGTGAGAGTCCACAGCGGCCTGTAAGAGCTCGTTATCACTCGCGCTCCTGCCTAAAGTCCCTCAGAATCAGTGATGCATGCCGCTGTCGTCTCACAGGTGGGTGGCGTATGAATACGCTCGCTTTAAGGGCCGGCAGATGCTGCTGCAGCCGGGAGGGTATCCGGTTTGGACAGAACACAGCGGCTGGGACACGATCGGATCGCTGAAGCCTCTCAGACAGGTCAGCTTTCAGTTCATCGTCAGTGACCGCTCTCACAGGATGCCACAGTTCAGTTAGCTGATTACAGCTTCTGTATGCATCTGGGTTTACTGGTTTACATCGTGCTTTTGCAGCGTTGAGCACTGTAACCAGTCACAGACGTGAATGCAATGGCCGGTCAAAGGCACAAAACAAATCTGCTCAAAAAGTGTGAACATAATGCAAGAGATTCGTGTTTCGTCTGATCAAAGTGAATCTGATATACAAACATTCAATCTGGAATTTTGCACAAATTCATATTAAAGCAGCAAATGAAACTTGATTCAGGATTCCTGTCCTGTCTACGATCCAAGCAGCTGCTGTGAAGGGAACGTTAGAAACAAAATCTGTGCTTTTAATTGCAGTTTTGATGAGCTTCTGCTTGATGTCAATATATCTTGTAGGAGTCTGTAAGTATTTATCAGCGTTTAGTCGTCAAAGAGTCTTCAGAGTTCAGCTTGTGTTATTAATACATGTAACGCTGTTGTAATGTGATTTTTAAGTAAGTTTAAAGTTATGGCACCAGTGGGCTTTTTCCTGAAGTTCAGCCGGTTTTTGTCCAGCTTCTGTGATTAGTTAAGATCACGTAATGTAATTCTGTTGTAGCTTTCGTCCTGAATGAGATCTGAACTGAAACCCCAAACAGATAACACAGCATCTTTCTGTCAATCCCACTCCTGTGTCTCCACGTGTGTTCCTGTCTTCTCCTCAGCCCAAAGCGTACATCCAGCTGCGGAGCCGAGCTCTGGGTTCAGTTCTGACCAGCGAGAGTCTTCCAGACGGGTCCTTTCCAGCCAAACTCTTCCTGAGTCCCACCGATCGCTCGCTGGACACGCAGCGCTGGATCTTCAGCCACGGCCTGCTGAAGAACGCGGTCAGTGAGGAGAACATGTCCTCGTCTGTCGACAGCATCTGATCAAAAATTATAAACCACGGCATGAGCTGAAAGTCTTCTCAGATATTTGTAGGAAGACGTTTCTTCTTCTAGATGTCACGGTTTCATATTGTCATCACAATTTGCAGAAAACAAGTTGTTAAAAACGTATTTCTACAGCACTTTATACACTACAGATGGTTTCGAAGCAGCTTCACAGAAATAAACCGATTCAGATTCTGCTGTAAACCAATAGCGTCAGTGTTGGTTTTTACAGTTTTTGCAACACGTGCGCGTGTGTTCCTACAGGCGCGGGGGGGCTGTCTGTCTGTGATCGGTGCGAAAGCCTGTGCCGGGGCCCCAGTGGCATTATGGGAAGAGCACGGGCGTGTCAACCAGCGCTGGAGTCTGAATGAGGACGGAAGCATCTGCTCTCATCTGAACCGCAGCCTGGCGCTGGACCTCAGAGGTACGAGGACGCTCCTTCTCCAGCAGAAGCACAGTGTGCGTCACATTTATTTATTAGCGCTCTTTCTACAGCCCGATTCCGTGGGTCTTCAAAAGCTCTTAAATTGGAGCAGAAATTAAATTCATAAAGTCATGGCATTAAATGTTGCATGCACCGCAAAAAATATATATAAAAAAAAGAACTGAATTTTTGTAAATAATGGAAAAATACAATTGAATATCTCTGTCAGTGATTTTGTATAGTTTTCCAGTACAGATATCTAAACATTCTTACATTTACTTTAGATGCAAAATGAAGAAGTGAAGTCAAATCACAGTTTATGTAAGAGCAAATATCTGTCAATGAGGAATGAATTAACTTTTTTTTTTTATCATAAATTCACAACTTTTTGATCAATTTCTCAGAAACAAGATCTCTTTTTTGCATCTTGATTTTAAAATTTGCAAAGGACAATTTGCACTGAAAAACTAAACGGAAAATAGCAAGGAAGAGCAGCACTTGTTTGCAGTGTGCTCAGACCATGTTCTAGTGTTTGGAGTCGAGATATTCAAGCCTTTCTGTTCAATGATTTACAAAGTAATGGAGATCTGTGGGACGTAGTTTCAAACTCTGACGTGTTGCTAACACAAGACATTTTGTGCTCCCTCTACATTTACATTTAGACATAATGACATGTTGTGTTCCTGGTGCAAAACTCTGCGGGGTGTACGAAGGCCTGAACATATTACCACAATTTTGATGTCCCTTCATTGGCTTCATGTCCAGTATAGAGTTGATTTTAAGATTCTGTCATTCAGCGTATCTGTCAAGTGTGTTGTCTTTACACAACTCATGGAGATCAGAGGTTGTTGAATGTTCCTAGGGCAAGACTTGTATACGAGAGGGTTAGCCTTCCACTGTGTGTCAGAACTGCTACAACATTGACAGACTGCAGGGCGAAGTTAAAAAAACTCATCTGTTTTCTCTGGCTTTTAATGTATTGTAGAGATTAATTTAATCTCTCTGTTGGAATATTGTTGTACATGATTAATGTAAAGCACTTTGGTCAACTCTTAAGTTGTTTTAAACTCTGCTCTAGAAATAAATTGACTTGACTTTCAATTTATTCCTTAAATTTTCTTTATTAGATAAATTAGTCTTAAAAAGCTCTTAAGTCTTAAATTTACCTTCATAAAACCAGCCCTGAATACAGATCGTTTCAAAGCAGCTTCACAGTAATAAACAGGAAAATAACAACCAAATGAGACCAATTCGATTCCGCTGGAAAGACATCAGATCAGTTCAGGTTTTGTGTCAGTGTGGTCAGATCAGTAATATGACTGAATATTAGGTGTTGTTTAAGTGTGTTCTGATCTGAAGGTCTTGTGTCTCTCAGGTGGATGCGGCGCGGACAGAGATCATCTGATTGTGAGTCCGCTTCACGCCGACAGCGCCACTCAAACCTGGGACATCGACGTGCTGTGAAACACAGCAACACACGTGAGCATATCAGGGACTGAGACCAGAGCACATCATTCAGAGTGCTCAGCTACAAGCCAATAACTGATTCTGGGCCGTTTTCCTGGAAAGGACAGTCTAGCACGGTTTGAAACTGCACTGTGACAGTGGAGGTGTTTGTTTTTATCTTGTGAAGCGCGTTTGCACTAGCAGAAACCTCACATGCGTTCTGCAGATGTTTCAGATGTAGTCATGCTTCAGTCCGCCTGGAAGTGTTGGCTCCAGCTGTAGTGTCACGAAAGCATTCAGAAGGTTAAAGCTAGTCATTTCACTGGAGTCCTTCAGGAACACTAACGTGTGTTTCGAGTCCGCCGTAAATGAACCACAAACATATAACGTGTACGGCGACGCTCAAAAGCAGCATTTTTTAAAGAATCGCAACAATAAATTGAAACCGTAAAATGCATTACGTGTGTTCATTTGAATATTTGTTGCACGATATTTCACACAGTTTGTTTTATTCAGCATTCAGCTACCATTAGTCACACAACCCCTCACAGTTCTGAGACGTTTGTTCCTGATGAAGATTCACGAGGACCACAGACACACACAGAAGGTTGAGCTCCAGCGTGTCGGTCGTTTTCAGATCTTCAGCACATGCACTGATGATGTTTGTCAGACCTGCAGCAGCCCCAGCAGCAGCCCCAGTTTACCTTCATCCTTCAGACCCGGAGACTGAAGAAGCTCAGCGTGAGAGCGGTGCGACTGCACAAGCAAGACACATGAGCACTGTTAGTCTGACGGACCTGCGAGACGACCTCTTCATCCTCATCATCATCAGATGTTCCCATCATGTGTGTTTCTCTCTTGTTCTTCAAAGAATGCAACACAAACACGACCAGCTCTGTGGCCTCGTCCTGATCAGAGAGACAGTAATAATATTCAAATAAAGCAATAAGCCCCGTGAAACCGTGGTTTACAGTGAATTTATAACAGCTAAGGGGCGTTGTTACGACGCGAAGCAGAGTGCGTAAAACTCCCTTAGCTGTTATAAGTTCACTGTAAACCACGGCTTCACGGGGCTTATTGCTTTTATAAAACGGTTATTCCATATACGTAGTAAATAAAGTGTAAATAATGATATTAATAAAAACAGTATTCTTCCACCAAACAATGTAGTTCCTCAGAAACAGTTGTGGTTGCAACAAAGTGGTTGCCGAGCAACAGACAAACGTAAACAAAGGTGTGTGTTACTTTGTAGAGTAATTTACAACAGCTTTGAACGCAGCTCAGCCAATCAGAATCAAGCACCGGAACTCTCAGTTTTATAAATAAAAATAATATATTCACCTGCTTAACGTCAGGACCGAAGCTGGGAGCCTGAGGCATCGGGGCGAGGAAACACACACACGGTTAAAGCCACAGTCAGTGCTAGTGTGTCTGGTGAAGTGCTGTGCTCACCGTCAGGAGGTTACGAGGCAGACCGGATCGCGTCTCATGCAGTCAAACACACAGCTGGGAATCACGTCCAGCATGAAGTGAAACGACCTGAAACACAAGAGTTCACATCTGAACACTGATGCTGTCAGTTTGACCCACGTCTGAGTTGTCAGAAATACTAGAAAAGAAATGTACAATGTGTTGATGGCGTACATCAGAGTGTAATTTGGCTGGGAATTGATCTTGATCTTGGCGTTGCGAGCTCAATGCTCTGCTGCTTGAGCTTCAGGAAAAGAAGTGCTTTCCCACACTACCTCAGTTTAACATGTTCAAATCTTAAAAAACAAAAAATTCATATGCTCTCATGTTTATCTTTTTTCTTTTTTTGTAACGTATGAGAACTATTAATGTTGAAGGTTTGCCTGTCTGTTTTTCCAGGGTTTCTGCAGGTTTTATGAAGGTGAATGTAAGACTTTTTAAAATGGAAGAAACCTTCATTTACTGGAGACGTAAAATGACATTAGAAAAATGATTGAAGCAAGAACAAATATCTGCCAAATCAACTGAATTCACAGGGAAAACAAAGTTATTTTTCTGACCCCATTGACAGATATTTGTTCTTGTTTTAATCATAAACTCACTTTATTTTTATCAATTTCTCAGAAAGCAAGACTTCATATCTTCATTTTGCATCTTCAGTAAATGATTCTTGATTTAAGGATGTTTAGTTATTTGTACTGGAACACAAGACAAATACTGAGGAAGAGATTCAGTTTTTGAAGTTCATGCAACATTTAATGCCACGACTTTATGAATTTCAGACTTTCTGCTCTGATTTAAGGCCTTAAACTGTGGAAGGGTGAATTAAGACCCACAGAAACCCTGCTTCTCATAATGACACTTATGCTGAATTATACTGACTCTAATGAGGGTTAACCGAGCGCTTTCACAGCTGTGAAGAGTCTGTGTCTGTGAAGCACACGTGATCGAGCGCAGACACAGTACATGTTCTGGTAGGAGCTGAGTGTGAGTGGATTGCTCCGCCTGATGGACGGTTCCTCTGGGGAAATACAGCAGGTCCCCAGGCTAGAGCAACAACAGCAGATTCACCTATTCAAGCACAAGAGTACATGTCTCAACACCTCGTCGTCTTTTCAGTCTCAAACCTGCAGGATGAAGTCATGTGTCGGTCCTCGGGCTCCAGAGGGACGGTGGGCTGGTAAAGCCTCCAGTGTTTCTGTCTCTCCAGCTGAAGGATCAGCACCTGAACAGATACAAGCAAAACATGAAGGTCAGCAGTGACGACAGACACTGGACAGCAGGAGGGTCAGACCGGGTCACATGACACCCACATTCATGCTTTCCCTTGGCCACAGACGGCACAAAATCTCATTTACATTAACCAATAACCTTAACCGCACTTTAAAAATATATAAATATTACTAAGAGTTATATCAAAAGTTATTTATATATTCTGTAAAAGTTTATCCAGTAGGGGGCAACTTACCCCTCTTTTATAACTAAATGAGCAAATGTTTTTACTTCTTTCCTATATTAACATAACAATGCATCATCATCATCATCATCCTGCACATGCTAAACTTATATCTAAATATGTTACAAATGCACATCTTACCCTACAACCGAGAGCACTGGACGTGACTGAACTAGTGTTTGACTGACAGAACTAGTGTTTGACTGAACTAGTGTTTGACTGAACTAGTGTTTGACTGACAGATATAGTGTTTGTGAACTAGTGTTTGACTGACAGAACTAGTGTTTGTGAAATACAGAGTTCTGGCATGAAACTCTAGATGGCGAAGGCCGATAGGTCTAACTCAGTCTGACCTAATGACATCATTATCACATGGCACAGCTGATTGGTTCTCTCCTGTATTGGTAGCCAATGAGCTCGCTGCTCAACATTCAAATATATGACTAGTGCTTGCTGTAGCAGTTGCAGCTTGCTTCAGAACAGCGAAATCAATATCTAAGATAAGTGAATGCTCTTCTAATCCATATCGCTGTGTTTATTGCTTGGTCTGCCTAATTGAATTAAAAAAGGAGCAACCATAATCAAGTTTAAACTAAGTGTCATGTTAGCAGTTTGCATTGTATGCAGGAGCAAATATTAAGCATATTAGCAGCAGCATTTAGCATCCGTCTTTATACAGCTGGAGCAAAGGTTAGTTTAGAGCATATGTAATAGCTCTGAGGAAACGCAGATAGTAACGGACATGAAACAGGTTAAATTAAATAAGCATTCTTGTGTATGCATTTCAACAGGGGTTCGCCATATACATCGGCGATTATCCCAGTGTTCACGTTCGTTATTTCTAAGGCCGATGTTTTCATTGTGATGTGTGTGGTTGATTTCAGCTACACGCATCGTCAGAAGCACGCGCTTATCGCAGTCATATCAACGATAGTGTTGCAGGAGATGCTGAAGATAACTATCTACAGGCGTAACAGTTAGTTCCGAGTGAAATGCATTATGGGTAGTGTAGTTCGGAGAAATGTGCTCGTGCGACGTGTGCTCTCGCTGTGCTGTGTAATTCAGAAAACGGAGAAAGAACATATATATTCTGCTTTTATTTCAGTTAATTCAGGTCCGTTCACCCAGAGGTTTTTGTGCACTGTAACTTTGACAACTTTTATCTGCACGAGAGGGTAAAATGGCATGCATCAGCTAACTTTGTCCGTCTCATCATTGCACAAACATGAATTAACAAGCTGTTACGCTGCCGCTGGGACTGGTGAAGCAGAGAAAGTAACAGCAGTTATCAAATGACTAAATTATGATATTTGCTCAGGTTGGTGCTGGGGTCTTATCTATCGGATTGCAACGTATATCCATTTTGTTAATTAAACATTACACATAGTGTGCGTCTAATTAGAGTTAAGCCAGTCGGCGTGGTAGCCCAGGCTCACATAGACAT
>NW_015556030.1:15281-30365 GCF_001515605.1 Sinocyclocheilus anshuiensis | reverse complement strand
GCCCACTATTGTTAAGCCGGTCGGCGTGGTAGCCCAGGCACACATGTGGTTCACATGGCTCTTCGGAGCAGCAGCAGTACATGTCTTGGCGATAGATCTGCTTGTTGGGGGGTGTTTTGTTCTTGTTTTGGCTTGTATTGTCCGTTCTATGTCTCCTGCTTTGTGGGGGGTTATTTCATGTATGTTATATTTCCAACTGACAGAACTAGTGTTTGTGAACTAGTGTTTGACTGACAGAACTAGTGTTTGTGAACTAGTGTTTGACTGACAGAACTAGTGTTTGTGAACTAGTGTTTGACTGACAGAACTAGTGTTTGTGAACTAGTGTTTGACTGACAGAACTAGTGTTTGTGAACTAGTGTTTGACTGACAGAACTAGTGTTTGTGAACTAGTGTTTGACTGACAGAACTAGTGTTTGTGAACTAGTGTTTGACTGACAGAACTAGTGTTTGTGAACTAGTGTTTGACTGACAGAACTAGTGTTTGTGAACTAGTGTTTGACTGACAGAACTAGTGTTTGTGAACTAGTGTTTGACTGACAGAACTAGTGTTTGTGAACTAGTGTTTGACTGACAGAACTAGTGTTTGTGAACTAGTGTTTGACTGACAGAACTAGTGTTTGTGAACTAGTGTTTGACTGACAGAACTAGTGTTTGTGAACTAGTGTTTGACTGACAGAACTAGTGTTTGTGAACTAGTGTTTGACTGACAGAACTAGTGTTTGTGAACTAGTGTTTGACTGACAGAACTAGTGTTTGTGAACTAGTGTTTGACTGACAGAACTAGTGTTTGTGAACTAGTGTGTCTGACAGAACTAGTGTCTGTGAACTAGTGTGTCTGACAGAACTAGTGTCTGTGAACTAGTGTGTCTGACAGAACTAGTGTCTGTGAACTAGTGTGTCTGACAGAACTAGTGTCTGTGAACTAGTGTGTCTGACAGAACTAGTGTCTGTGAACTAGTGTGTCTGACAGAACTAGTGTCTGTGAACTAGTGTGTCTGACAGAACTAGTGTCTGTGAACTAGTGTGTCTGACAGAACTAGTGTCTGTGAACTAGTGTTTGTCTGACAGAACTAGTGTTTGACTGAACTAGTGTTTGACTGACAGAACTAGTGTTTGTGAACTAGTGTTTGACTGACAGAACTAGTGTTTGTGAACTAGTGTTTGACTGACAGAACTAGTGTTTGTGAACTAGTGTTTGACTGACAGAACTAGTGTTTGTGAACTAGTGTTTGACTGACAGAACTAGTGTTTGTGAACTAGTGTTTGACTGACAGAACTAGTGTTTGTGAACTAGTGTTTGACTGACAGAACTAGTGTTTGTGAACTAGTGTTTGACTGACAGAACTAGTGTTTGTGAACTAGTGTTTGACTGACAGAACTAGTGTTTGTGAACTAGTGTTTGACTGACAGAACTAGTGTTTGTGAACTAGTGTTTGACTGACAGAACTAGTGTTACTGAACTAGTGTTTGACTGACAGAACTAGTGTTTGTGAACTAGTGTTTGACTGACAGAACTAGTGTTTGTGAACTAGTGTGTCGGACAGAACTAGTGTTTGTGAACTAGTGTTTGTATGACAGAACTAGTGTTTGACTGAACTAGTGTTTGACTGACAGAACTAGTGTTTGTGAACTAGTGTTTGACTGACAGAATTAGTCTTTGACTAAACTAGTGTTTGACTGACAGGACTAGTGTTTGTGAACTAGTGTGTCTGACAGAACTAGTGTCTGTGAACTAGTGTTTGTCTGACAGAACTAGTGTCTGTGAACTAGTGTGTCGGACTGAACTAGTGTTTGTGAACTAGTGTTTGACTGAACTAGTGTTTGACAGAACTAGTGTTTGTGAACTAGTGTTTGTCTGACAGAACTAGTGTTTGACTAAACTAGTGTTTGAATGACAGAAGTAGTTTGACTGAACTAGTGTTTGTCTGACAGAACTAGTGTTTGACTAAACTAGTGTTTGAATGACAGAACTAGTGTTTGTGAACTAGTGTTTGACTGACATAACTAGTGTTTTACTGAACTAGTGTTTGTCTGACAGAACTAGTGTTTGTGAACTAGTAGGGATGTAACGATTAACCACGAGCCGGTTGAAAATTGATTCAAATTTCGAAATTATACAATCTAATTTAGATTAAAAACTGCTCATGTTCTGTGTTCAGAACTAGTGTTTGTGAACTTGTGTTTGTCTGACAGAACTAGTGTTTGACTAAACTAGTGTTTGAATGACAACTAGTGTTTGTCTGACAGGACTAGTGTTCAACTGAACTAGTGTTTGACTGACAGAACTAGTGTTTGACTAAACTAGTGTTTGTCTGACAGGACTAGTGTTCGACTGACAGAACTAGTGTTTGTCTGACTGAACTAGTGTTTGTCTGACTGAACTAGTGTTTGACTAAACTAGTGTTTGAATGGCAGAACTAGTGTTTGTGAACTAGTGTTTGTCTGACAGGACTAGGGTTTGCGTGAACTAGTGTTTGTCTGACAGGACTAGTGTTTGACTGAACTAGTGTTTGTCTGACAGGACTAGTGTTTGACTGAACTAGTGTTTGTCTGACAGGACTAGTGTTTGAGTGTACACTTGTTTGTCTGACAGGACTAGTGTTTGACTGAACTAGTGTTTGTCTGACAGGACTAGTGTTTGACTGAACTAGTGTTAGTTAGCGACAGACCTACACATCATTGAAGTGCGGCGGGAGGCCCTGCGAGGCCTCAGGAGTGGTGTAGACGTTGGATCAGAGCAGCGAGCCGGAGAAACTCTCCAGCCGCTCCTGAATGCGCCACAGCTCATCCTGTGAACACATGATCACATCAGCTCCCTGACAAACACCGCGGGCCAGTCTCCTCTCCGCCAGTCTGACCTTAAACCTCTGCGGCTGGTGCAGCTGAATAGTGGCTCTCCTCTCCTCCAAGTCCTTCTTCAGCTGGCTGAACTTCACTTTCCCTGCTTTATTCAGCACTTTCTTCTTGCCGTTCACACAGCGGCAGACGTTGAGGTCCGTGGCATATCGCAGGCCGTGAGCGCAGAGCTGGAACAGAGAGCCGTAATAAGAGGCCAGATCCGGATCGGACCGGTGCAGGACTAACGGCTTCTGCTCCCAGTACTGCTGGAAGAACTCGTCCAGCCCGACCGGACCGATCAGACTCTGGAAGAAATCACGGGGCGAGTCGAATCACAGCGAAGCGGAGCCGTTCACGACCTTCATCTGCTTGACGGGCACATCCTCCTCCTCATCCTCCTGTCCATCATGCTGCTTCACTCTCCTGCCTTTATTTGGCATCTGTGACATAAAGATGCTCTACATACCAATTTATTCTTGATCCCAAACAGTATGAAAATAACTTTCACTGCACCTTCTACTCACACTGAAAAAAGTGCTGTTCTTCCTCCAGTATTTATGTCTTGAATCTAACAAGATATTTATTTAGCAGTTAATGCAACATTTAATGCCATTATTTTATGAACTTAAGACTTTCTGCTCTGATTTATGGAAATTAATTTGTGGAAAGAATAATTTTTAAGACCCACAGAAAGCCTGGATGTTAATGTACGAATGACCTTTGATTTAGCCCATCGTGCCATTTCATGCCATAAAAATAGGGGAAAAAAAGCCATTGGAGCATATCTTCTTTTCTAAATTATCTTTGTGTTTTAAGACTTTTTTTTTCTTTCTATTTTTACATTTAAATTTAGAGAAGTGAATTTTAATATCTTTGTGTATATTGCAATAATTTAAGTTTTATTTTTGGGCTCGTCTGAGTTCATGAATTCCCTGATAATCGAACATCATGACTTTGAGGTACAGAAACATGACATAAATTAACTAAATGAAGCTTGACTAAGCATGTAATTATGATGAAAAAACCCACAGGTTAAAGCACGAGTGGTAGAGAAGGTGAAAAGTGGATGTTATGTGTAGAAATTCGAATTGCCGTTGATTATTTGACATTTTATCACTACAATCTCAATGTAAAAAAGGAAAATGGAAATAATTGTTTCTACAAAGCATTCCCTTAACGATTCAAAACGTTAAATTTAGTTTATTTTTGATTTTTATCCCAAACAGACATTTAATACTCCCACTCTACTCGAGAGAATTTCTCAACAAATAAAAGCAAATATAAGTTAGCTCATATATTACAGCTAAAGAGTCACTGAACTACGAGCGCGTCTAACACACGTGCGTCACATTTAAAGCGTTCTGGGATTATTAACTAAAACCTCAATCATCTCCAGGAGATTTCAGACCAGCATCAGGAGTTACTACAGTTTTTCTCAATAGCTAACACAAAATTCATAAAATTCACAATTTTCTCAAAAGTATAAACACAATCTCAGAACTACACACCAATTTGAAAACGCCTCAAACTCTCATGTCAAAATCAAATATTTTCATCAAAAACATTCTCTTTAGTCATAATCCAACTTTAGCCTCAGCTGACACAAAAAGCCCTCCAGGTGCACAAACGGACAGTGCCTAGAGCACACTAGTGAGATCAGTTCAAAACACGGAGATAAAACCCTCTGATTGGGAGTCCGGAGTTATTTTACAGCACACAACAACAATGAAGGAGTGCAGAAACTGGAAAATAAACATTCATCACACCACTGTAAAGAGATCTGAAATACACCAGAAACGCTCAACACCAAAGAACTGAACATGAAACATCACAACCGACAGCACACTGGAACGTGTTTATAGAGTTTTGAGAAACTGTGCCCGCTGATTCAGTTACAGTGTGTTAGCGATCGGAAAAACTGAACTATACGCTACAAGTGAGTTTTTGTTTCAGTATTAGTTCATTCTCATCACATCTAGACATACTTCTGAATCAAAGGATTTTAATGAAATCCTCCACATCAAACATGTACAGAGTTCAGGTTTAGTGGGTTCGAGTCTGCAGCGAGCGCTCTGCTCGGCGTCACTCGGATGGTTCTGCTTGCGGCGTTCTCTCTGGAAACTCCAGTTTCTCGCACTCGATGAGCTTCAGCGGCAGCTGCGGGGAGATTTCATTGGGGTCTGTGTAAACCGCTGGAGGAACGTGCTGCGAAGTCAAGGAAAGACACTCTGAAGCGCAGACGCAGACTGATGGTTTTTTGTTAAATTTCAATGAAATTAATGTACTTTGAGTTAGATAATGATTTTTATTTCATATTTATGCAGTAAATATAATTAGTTTATTACCTGTTAAGCACTGTTTGAGAATAGACCTGAGAATGACATTTCTGACTGAAACTGTAAATCTAGAATATTTTGGAGCGCAGACTTAAGCTTGGTCTCTTTTCAAAGAAAGTGAAAGTTATACAAGTTTATTGTTATGAATGATGCACAGAAATACTATTTTAAATTTTTTGTTAATTAATGCTTTTTCAAAACATGTTTTACTCTAAAACTGGATGAGAATCAAAGCCATGAATCTAAATAGGCTGTTCCAAATTTGAGGTTGATATCTCAAAAAAATGAGCTTTTGTTTAGCCGCAGAACCAAACGATTCCACTGGATGAAATTTCAAAGCGGTCATTTTTGACTTTTTTTCAAGACCATTTAACCTTTTCAAATCATGTCCTTCATGAT
The DNA here is from genome assembly GCF_001515605.1 of Sinocyclocheilus anshuiensis. Classification (NCBI taxonomy): domain Eukaryota; kingdom Metazoa; phylum Chordata; class Actinopteri; order Cypriniformes; family Cyprinidae; genus Sinocyclocheilus; species Sinocyclocheilus anshuiensis. Next base: position 24,789 of record NW_015556030.1, on the reverse strand, counting down.
TTTTATGTGTTCACACAGCAAGTGCCAAAACAAATTCTAAAAATAACAGATTTCTGTCAGAAATGACGGAAGAGCAGCAGAGGGTTAATCTAGCACTCACCTGGAGGTCTGACATTTTACTTTCACGTGTGCTGAATTCTCGAAGCATGTGGTTTTTTCCAGCCTGTTTAAAGCAGTGCAGAGCAACAGGGTTTAAGATATGGTAAAATCACATGGTATTGGGTGTTTCTGATAGGGTGAGTGAAATTGCCTCGTGATAAAGACGCGTGTCGTTTATCCTGATCAGCACGCCGTCCACTCGCAGGAAGAACCGCAGCAGGAGGAAGAAGCTGGTGGGCATCACTCTCTGAAACAGCAGACATCATCCGTCACACGCTAACCGGCGACGCACCAAACACAAGCAGACGGATCGGAGGAAACTCACGATCTTCACGCTGATCATGGACACGCCGTGATCGTGCAGCTCGTCCTCGAACAGCAGCACGTCCTCGAAGAACTTGATCTGTTCTCGCGCTCGCAGCTTCTCCATGTCGATGCGCTCGGCGGTGGGCTTCACCTGCGCACAAGCTCGGTCTGGGTCAGAGGTCAGCGCTCAGCCGGTTTAAGTCTTAAAGCACACAGTACCTGGATCTGCAGCTGCTCTCCCAGTAAAGTGCCCCTGTAATCTGTGGTGTAGGTCCAGTCGTAGCGCTTCACCACCTCTTTAGACGCCTCCGACTCGGCTCTGCACAGACACCAGTGAAAGCATCTTTCCCGTGAATAACACAACATCTCAGCGCGTTTACCTGCTGTCCTGCCACTCCTGCGCGCAAGCCACTTTCACAGAGTCCTGCATGTTGTTGACACGCTTGAGAGCGTCGATGGCGTTGAACTCGATTCCGAAACCGTCGGCGTGCTGAATGCGCAGCACATTGTCTCCGAACAGCATCTCTGGGAGAGCCGGCATGTTCATGGTCTCTGCTAACCTGCCACAGAAGACACTGGTGTTAGTATTACTACAATCTGTACTGTATGAAGCGCTTTAGAAGTAAATACAGGAGTCAGAAGTGAGGAGATGCTAGGAAGAGGTCAGTCTGCTGTATATACATTAAATTACCAAGAAGATATACACCTCTCTTCTTGGTAATTAAGTTGATTATCTGAGCGTGCTCCTCCCGAACTTTGATAAAACATCATTTGTTATCAGACTGAGGAGCCATCTTTGATGTGGATATTATGGGTTTTTATTGACCGTATAAACACAGTGTGTGCGGTCTGTGCTGTATTTGGCACGGCCTGCTTTATTTTTTCCGTTTGCTCTACTTGAGCTTTAATGCTTTTGTTCTTTTTATATATTTTTGTTTACACACGTTTTCAACTAAAAGAAATCCTTGCGATATAGCGTAACGTATGATGCCTAATCATAAGCCTGTTCAGAAATGGTGACAAAGGTCTTTCTTATTAAGCGTCATTTAAATAAATGATTGTGTTTTATGAGCCCAAAACTCGTAAAGCTCTGTAAACACACAAGATCACTGACATGACTCGGACATGAAAAGGTTCTGATAAAAACAGTCACACTTGTACACTTTACATGGGTCTTTATTTTTAGTTTCAATCACGTGTCTTCTTTAAAAAGCTACCTAACTTCAGTCTGCGCTCTGAAAAGCGTTCAACATTTACCACAGTTTTCATTTTCAGGTCTATTCTCAAAAAGAGGCAAACAGGTGAGGAATGAATTATACATATTTCAGAAATATAACTCCGTACCATGAAATCCGCTAACATACAAAACTGTTAAATAAGAACACGATCCACCTAAACTGCAGCACATTGATCTCTTTGAAACAGAAGGCGTACCTCTCGATGTCTTTGGACTTCATGATGTGCGTCTTGGCGGCGGTGAGAGTCCAGGGCCCGAAGCGGAAGTCCCGCGTGCTGCTCTGAAACCCCGGAGAGATGACTGAAGACATTCTGCAGACGAGCGGAGGAACAACACCGCGGCTAACTCTCTCATACACTACACTCACGTGCTTACACTGAGGGATCAACAGCGTTTACTCGGTCACAAGCGTCCAAAACTTACACACATACATCAAAGACTTCGAAACTGTTGAAAACACAGGAGTAAAAATGAAGAGACGAGTCCAACCTCGTATCCGTTTCCATGTATGTACAGAGCGCAACCTCGAACTCCTCCCGATGCAGAGCGAACAGTAGCCGCCGATAGTTCCGGCTGCTCTTCTTCTTCTTCTTCTTCTTCTTCGTGTTTTTATAATGGCGGGTGGCAACTAACACTTAAGGTGCATCTCCGCCACCTACTGTGCTGGAGTGTGGACCAGAACTGTATACTTATCAGAGAGAACAAAAAAATAAAAGAAATAAATGAAATAAACCCAAGCAGTTAAATTCTTTTCATTAAACCAGTTTCTTTCAAAAAATTAAACAAAGCTTTATTTATCGGATAACTTTAAATAGATTTCATATGTTCACTCCATATTTCTTTAATTCATCTTTTAATGTTATCCTTTGATTTTCATGTTTGACACACTGACTAATCGCATGTTCCGCTGATTCTCAACCTCGAAATAATGGTATGTTCTCTTGTATATCTTCCTGTTGATTTCATTCTCCCTACTTCTTGTTTAAAATCGTATAAATGACGTCCTTTCTTCCCTTCATCCCATTGTTTCTGCCAGGTCTTCATACTATTATTCCTTATTTTTTTTAGCTGTATGTGAATGTAAACGATCAGCAAAGTGGTCAAGCCTGAAGTGCACGATAAATAAAGTTATTCGCCTGGTCCCACACGTGCCGCTTGAGAGCGTGTGACAGGAAGTAAGTCCAGGGGCCTCATTTATAACCGTTGCGTGCGTACGCCACTTCCTGCGCAACAGGTGGGATTTATAAAAAACAAACTTGACGGGAAAATTTGCGCACCTGCACGCAAACTCTGACCCATGCATATGGACTTTTTTTTTTCCTGGAGAGAGAAAAGTAATGAAGTAAACAATGATTTCAAACTCAGTCAAAATATGCCTCAAAACTCAATCTGTTTCCACTAAAATAGCTAAAAGATGTTCACCTTATCAGCAAAACTGCATACATTTAATTTGATTTAGATTGTTTAAAACTATTTAAATACTACCTATTTGGCCAGTGGAAAAGAATGAGCTCAACTCTATTCTAAAATATTTAGCCTATCTGATAACTATTTTAAGGCACATTTTATGGAGGACTGTTTACTGATCCTGGGAGAGTAACGTTAGACTACAATGCCGGCAGTTCTGACTCACGTAAGTACTTTAACATTTAAAGGATTTGCCACTGATGATTCAAATGCGAGCTTTGAGCAGTGTAGAGTAGCGCTTGTCATTTCTCCGATCACAAATGCAGACAGGGTGTTATGTTTACGTGATGCAATGCAACGCAACGCATAAAAAGACAGTATAAGTCATTATAATCAGTAATTATGTCTCCACTGTATGCAACGAATGCCTCGTTTATAATGGGTTTTAATGTTTTTGTCTCGTCGCTCCGGCCGGACAGGGCAGCATCACAGTATGGTGAGGGGCGTAACATTTCCGTCTCACGCTTGAGGTATTCGGCCAATCACAACGCACTGGATAGCTGGCCAATCACAGCACACCTTGCTTTTCAGAACGATGAGCTTTGTAAAAATCGACGCGCTTCAGAAAGGCGGGGCATAGAGGAGAAACAATAATGTACAGTATGTGGAAAATAGTTTTTTTTAGGGGAGCAATCTCTAATGAGGGGAACCCCCAGACCGGGTCTTTTTTTACCGCAGGGAACAAGGAGTGTGATTTCTACCGAGGGGGCCCTAAAATGTTAGAACCAACAGCCTTGTGCATGTAGCGTGGTTGTGCTTCGGGTGATCCTTGAAAGAGTCCCAGTCCTTTCTGACGCCGTCCCCTCCACTCTCTCACACGTGTGCACTTTCTGTATGGTCCTGTATAAATACAAACAAAAACACCAAAAATAAATCCTCATAAAATATCAACTTTGATACTGTGAAATATCTTTAACTGAATGCAAAACAAATCACATACAATATTTTCACTTTACAGTTCAATAACAGTGGGGTTGGAAACAAATTAATTAAACACTTATTTAATGTATTCAGATGAAAGTTTACAATATTAAATTATTCACAAGCAGTTTTTTCAGAGCCCCCAGTTACACTGTTTTAAGCATAGTAAAACTAGGCGTTGTAAGCTCCACATATGGTGATTTCGGGGAGGAGTCGGGGCGCACAATCTTTCTCTGACTGTGATTTATAAAAGGATTTTTGCCTGGAATACTGCTCCGGAGCGGTACTGGAGATAGTGTGGGGAATTATTCACAAGCAGTTTTTTCAGAGCCCCCAGTTACACTGTTTTAATCAGAATCCTAACTATACGGTGTATTTAGTAAAACAAGTCAAATCAAATTAAGTACATGTTTATTAAAGTAAGTAAAACCAAAACCCATCACAGAGTCCACGGTCATCTCCACAGTTTTGAGCGTGTTGAGCTCCAGGTTGTTGAGACTGCACCAGACAGCCAGCTCTTTAACCTCCAGACTGAATTCCTTACCAGTTTGCCAATAATAAGCTGGATCCTTGATGACTCTACAAGGGGAAGAAGAAACGGTTTACTGAAAAGTTCTTAAAGCAGGATTTCATTTTATACCATTTCTTTAAACCAGTGGTTCTCAAACTTTTTTATACCAGGTACCACTTCGGAAAATATTTGGCTCTCTAAGTACCACCATAATGACCAACATTAAATTACAGCAGCGCAGTAGTCCTAACTATTCAGCTACAGCTCTGCACAGCTCAGCAATGAGGCAGTTTTATTCCTAATAAGAATATTTATTGTTGTCAACCACTTTAACATTGTTTGAACATTAACACTGCACTGTGCTTACAAACAGGTAAATAAAAAACTTAAATAATGATTAAATTAAAATGTGTTATAAGAAAAGTTACATAACTGTACTGTACTTAAATGTAAAAAACTTTACTCAAATAAAGATTAAATTAAAATGTATCAACATTAATTTATATTTAATTGAGTGATTCCTCTGTGCTAGTGCTACTCGTACCACACTTTGAGAACCACTGCTTTAAACAATCTTAATTCTAGGCCTGCAACAACTAATCGATAACGAAAATAATCGACAACGATTCTCATTATCGATTAGTCGGGTCTGTCCACAGTGCACGTCCGGTCGTGTAGCACTGAATAAGGCATTTCTATGGACAAAATGCATCTAAAATAGTGAAGGAAACCGAATGAGACGCTGCGGGAGAAGAACGTGATCCAAGCTGCCCAAAACATGAGAATTCTTTATTTTAAGCTTTAAGCTATAATGCATTAGCGTACTGGCTTGTCCTGTCAGGTGAATATGAATACATGTCAGTAGTTCTCAAAGTGTGTCATTACCCAATTAATGACAATAACATTTTTAGATTTAAACAGTTTTTTGACAGATTCCTAAAATATTTGTCTTTTCTCTTTATTATGGCAGGTGGTCTAATAAATTGTTATGCACTGTATGTTTTCATAGCATTCAGTTGGCACGTTTGTTTGAAGGACATTGGGCAGAATGTGGAATAGTGTTTGTCAATAAAAAAAATGTAAAAAATCAGATTAATCGAAAAAATAATTGGCCAACTAATCGATTACCAAAATAATCATTAGTTGCAACCCTTTAACTTGTACGTACATTTGCGATTATATGATATTCAGAAAACACGAACAGAGTATGTTATCTTTGAGACTATTATAAGATATATAACACACCTAATTCATGGCATTCACATCAGGAAAATGTAGAAAAATCTCTAAAAGACAGACATTTACACATAACTTACCAGCAACACAACATCAGATGAGCATCTAACTTTAGCATCTGTAATAAAGCAATACAAAAATACACACACAGGTATTTATCATCTGTAGTTTACATGTCCTTTGCCCATTTGTAAACTCTGTTAACGTTATACTTTACTATTTTTGAAAGGTAATAAATATAGCGATTTTCTTACCTCATTTTGCCCGTATGTTTGCAGGACCTCGCAGATCACATCTGACCCTTCTTGTGTTCACATTCCAGTTTTTGTTCTCCATAGACATGTCACGACTCAAATTCGCTCAAAATAAAAATTTAACAGGCAAATATAAAATAATTCAGGACCGACCGAGCAGTTTCAACGAGCAGCAGCTCACAGTCAGCCGCCTCACTCAGAAAGACGAAAATAACGGTCATATTTTAAAATTTAGAAAGGCGCGAACAGCTTCATTGTCCAGTTTTCTGGATGACACGCAGATTAACCAATCATGATCAAAGCAATAAAGTAAAACAACCAATAGGAATTGTTTCAGCGTGGTAACGCAGCAAAATTGATTTAGTTTTATTGTTGTTAATGATGATAATATTTAACATATACCTTTAGATTTTAGAATAGGTTTCATGATCAAAATATTGTAAAATGCTATTAAAATAAGGATCTTAAATAATTTAATATTAATCATTTAAAAGGCAGAAATTTATTTTGTATGCTGTTGAAGACATTAAGTTGATTCAAGATACAGATCATGTCAAAAAAATTAAGGTTGATTTACAACTGTTTTTGTTAACCTTTTTCAACCATTTAGCGTTAAACATTTTTCAACGTTGAAACAACAACTGTCATTAGTTCAACCATATTTCAACGTTGAAGGTCGGTCATGTGCCGGCTGGGTTAGTTCATCTCTCGAGTCTTGGGGTTTGAGTCGTTCGTTCATCACGTGACAGACCCATATGCTTAACCTATGCTGTCTGAGCCGGAAAGAGACTTAATAATAATAACCAACTCTTTATTACCTTTGTTACAACATTCAGTGTTATGGAAAATAACCATAATGACAGAAATTCACACATTTATGAACTCTAAGTAAAAAGCTACAATTTGAGACCAGAAACGCATCACTTAACTGTAAGAGTAAATAATTATAATAAAGATAATAATAATAATAATAACAATAACAATAATAAATCTAAGATTACAAGATTAAAGTCAAATATAATCAAAATTACGAGAATAAAGTTGTTATATTGCATGAATAAAGTTAATTAATGTGACAATTCCACCTACACACAAAAATAAATAAATAAATACATTCCGTCCAACCTTTCATTCTTCACATGTAGTTAACATTAAAAACAGCAATAAAAACATTCTAAAGGTTGAAGTATCCTCAACTCAGTTAACTGACTGATTTTAAGGTTATATTGTTGGCTTTTCTGAGGTAAATGTTATGTTACTATTATGTGATTATTCATTAACTTTTATAAAGAATATCTCTTTGGATTTGAGACTTTAGTCTTTGCAACTTTACAGATCTTCTTTATGCAGCAAGAGCTTGTAACACTCCAAAGAGAAAGAAAACATTGAAATCGCATCATATGACCCCTTTAAAGCAGACGAAGAGCACTTATAAATAATAAGACCACATTAAATGAATGTTTTCATGAAGACTTTGTATTTGTTATCTTACAGTAAAAACACAAATAAGATGTACCAAGTTATTGTGCAGATCTTAAACAATGGCAAGATATGAGACCTATAGCTCAGCCTCCTGCAATGAGAAATTCCGTAGGACAGCCAGGGCATATATGATGGCCTATGAAAAAACAGTTAATTTAAGTATACTATTATAGCACTACTGAAAAGCAAGCCATTATACACTGGTCCATACACGAGTAGCATGCAGTTTATACAGTAGATTGCGTAAGAGCAGGAGCAGGACACTCACAAACACATTACATGGTCCGGCATACCTAAAACAATGAGTATCAAACAAGTTTTCACACTAATGCAGTAAGCTACAGGTAAATCTGACACATCTCACATCAACATGCTTTTATCATCTTTTTAAGTTTAATTAATGTGCTGGCTAGATTTACTTATTGTAGTCATTATGTCAACAAGGTTTAGCTTAATTAAATCATGGCCACAAATTAAGAACATCGTAATAATCAATAAACCGAGCAATCGGGAATTAATTATTATTTCTTAGCAGTTCTCACGTTGGCTACGTAAACTTTGCATCATTTTAAGGTTATAAAATAAAACTTGATTGAAAATCAGTAAAGTTACTCACTCTGATTGCTGTCCATGTCATCCATCTTTAGTGATCCAATTCGGTAGGTGGCGCTGTTACAGAAGAATAGGGTCCTAGAACTGCGGTCCTGAAACGGCAGCCTCCGGTTGTGCAGGAACATACCATGGCTGTTTGGGTGTTTACCACCGAGCTGTGGGCCAAGTAATGGTGATGGGCGTTCTGTTATTGACATGCGCTGCACGCAGTAGACCAATCACAACAGACTGGGTCATCAGACCAATCACCGCAGTTTAGCGTCACCCAAAGGAGGGGTTTGGATTAATCGGACTCAATTGGGTTTGGACTCAATTAATCGTTGAGTGAACCGTTTGGGAATCGTTGAGCAAAAAAGGAAAAAATAAATGTATATTATAAGACAATGAAAGTGTTTTTTGACCTTGCATGCATGTCAACCTGTTGTTGGGGACTCCCAAAACCAAAATATGAACCTTTCATAACCCATAATAGAGGCACTTTAAATGCATATTTTGAGAAAACGAAAGCGTTTTTTGACCTTGCATGCATGTAATCCTATTGTAGGAGACTCCCAAAACAATATTAGGAACCTTAAAAATGGCATAATAGAGGCACTTTAAGTATATCATTAATGCTTTATACGTTTTATAATGATTCAAGCCATTATTGAACAGAGTTTTAAAGTGAAATATTTCCAATCCCCATTTCTTTTAATTCTTAACAGAAATGCCCTTTCATCATCATAAACAGAACAATGTAATAGTACATGCTCTACTGTTTCTGCTAATCCACACTGACTACTGTAGGCCTAGCCTATAACACATAACAATAAGCCACCTTTTCTACCATTTTATTTATTTATTCATGGCATAAGGCACACATCCTTAAATGTAATCGAAATATTCCAAGTTAATAACTTACTTTTTGTAGGATTTCTAGACATCGTTCAAGTCACATTTTTAGCCTATATTAATCTTGATTTCTCACAACTTTTGTTGAAGGTTTTTTTTTTTGTGCGAGTCAACGTGAAAAGAATCTCGTGGATATGCAGCTAAAGGTCAGGATTTTTCGTTAAAAAACCTTCATTAGCCTGTAGATTGAAATGAAAGCTCCTTAATACTTATTTCAACAATTTTAACAATAATATTACAACAAGTAAATTTTATAATTTTAATGCTTTTCTCTCTCTTATATATATATATATATATATATATATATATATATACACACACATACACGCATACTGTTACGGAGCTGACAAGACGCGAGACGTGCGGAACCATGTGCAAAAAAAAAAAATTTTTTGCCATGTGCATTTCTCGGGGAAATCCGAGAAACACAGGCAAAGATCAGGACACGAGAAAACAGACAAGGCAAGACTAAGATAAGGCTATGAATGCTAG
>NW_015556030.1:12183-12400 GCF_001515605.1 Sinocyclocheilus anshuiensis | reverse complement strand
TCTTATATATATATATATATATATATATATATATATATACACACACATACACGCATACTGTTACGGAGCTGACAAGACGCGAGACGTGCGGAACCATGTGCAAAAAAAAAAAATTTTTTGCCATGTGCATTTCTCGGGGAAATCCGAGAAACACAGGCAAAGATCAGGACACGAGAAAACAGACAAGGCAAGACTAAGATAAGGCTATGAATGCTAG
>NW_015556030.1:8102-12017 GCF_001515605.1 Sinocyclocheilus anshuiensis | reverse complement strand
AAAAAAAATTTTTTTTTTGGATGCATAGGCTGTAGCCTGTGTAGCCCACGTTTTGAAATTAACACTCACTGTAAATTTTGTAATGATTCTTAAGGATGTTAAAATGTTATATTATAATGTACTTATATGGCATAGATGAACACTTTCCAGATGATCTTGACAAATCGAGATGACAAAAAGATAAAAAAAAAGTAAAAAACATGAAAGGGGGGAGGCACTTTACACTTAATTTACATAATTTCAATTTTATTTGTATAGCACATTTACAACAGCCACCAGGCTGACCAAAGTGCTTTACAGAAGAGCAAGATTATAAAACATACATAGAAAACAAACAACACAAAAATAATATCAACCCGTTTAACCCTCTGGGGTCTGAGGGTGTTTTGGGGCCCTGGAGAAGTTTTGACATGCCCTGACATTTGGGTTTGTTTCAGTATCTTAAAAACATATTAATGGCTAAAGTCTGATAACATTGTAATCAGCACAAACTGGGATACAATAATATGTGAGCAGCATGAATGCACATGTTTGTGTTATTGAGAAAACAGCGTTTATGCGTGGTTAGTGAAAAACTACAATTTTTAAGTCACTGAAATAAGGCCATAAAACACATACAGAGCATTTGTTCACAAGACTTTTGAGAACTGGATCTTGTAGCCTAGAGTTTTTGCTACAAAATGATGTGAAAATCATCCTGTACACTCATTCACAGAAAACAATATATTGATTTAACTTTTGTACGACATGATTTGTGTTAGAAAGGTGTGTGAGACAAAGGGCCTCCCAAAATGAGCCATCATTACAGATGTGGCCTTTAAAAATGCGCTCCACAGGGAAAGGGATCCCATGACCTGCTGCAGCAAGTTCTCTGGCACATGACGTACATTACCAGTAGGGGGCAGTCGTGTTTCATTCTCAGTTATAGCTTGTACTGAAGCTAATGGATGTGTTAACCTCTCTCAGGTGTACTGTAGTGATTCAGGACAAGCCAAAAACAGGGTTTGGAAAATGGATTCATGATGTAATCACTTATTCTATCAATTTTTATAAAAAAAAAAAAACAAGGTACAAGAGCGTTAATTAGAATAAAGGGGCGGTCACACTGCACTCCTTCCACTGACTTCCATTCATATGCATGCGAATGCGTCAGACCAGAAACACAAGCCCGTGTGAAAAGTTTCGCATTCCGCTGCGTTCCAAACAAAGTTCAAGCTTGGTGACCTCTGACCTGCAAATTCGCATCACTTGAAACCGTAGGGCCAACAGCAGTTCGATACGTCACAGCATGCTCTCATAGATGAATTAAAAGAACAAATGTAAAACTGCAGCGCTGCAGGAAATTGGAGTAGATTGTATGTTTTTACATTTAAGATGTATGTTGAATTTAAAGGGTTAGTTCACCCAAAAATTCCAACCCTGTAAGACCTCAGTTCATCTTCAGAACACAAATGAAGTTATTTTTGATGAAATCCGAGAGCTTTCTGACCCTGCATAGACAGCAACACAACTGTAATGTTCCCAGGTCCAGAAACATAGCAAGGAAATAGTTAAAATAGTAATTTTTTTTTTTAAAAGACACTGCAGAGCATGACGTTATATCATCATTATACTATTACAGTGTCAGAGGAAACTTCGCATGCTCAATCAAGTGTGACCGCGGCATTCACAGCCCTTCACACAATCTAAAACTGAATGACATCATATTTTGTGTTCAATCCGTAGAGCACACCTTTTCTGTCCTGACACCCTCAGGGGACCACCAAGGAAGAACACAGAGTAAGTCACCTAATTTTTTATTTAAATGATCATCAGTTTAAGTTACCAACTCCATTTTGAGCTCCAGTGTCTCTCTTTAAAATACTGAAAAAAATAATAATACAGAAACGCGTATTATATTGGCAGGATCATTTAAAATGGTAAACATTTTACCCCAAATAATGTGACATGCTTTTGATAACACCCATCAATGCAGATGCATGTGACACTACATCTAACATTTAAAACCTTGTAGTAAATTTATACTTACAGGTACTTCTGGTGTGAGAGGAAAATCCAGTCCATACCAAATCAATTTACCTGTACACACATAAGCTGCAAAATGCATTTCATTTCATTCATCAAAGCTACATACCATATTAAATTATCGTCTGTATTGCAGCTGTAGAAAGAGCAATTCTGGAAACACTAGAGACGATGTACATGAAGATCACCCCTCTGACTTCATCGGTCCAGTCTCTAGTGTTGTACCCCAAACACAGAAGAGGGTGGTGTCTTTCCTCTAGCATCTACTGCAGACCGAGACAGACAGGAACAAAGAAGATCAGACCCAGGGTTTATGCAGAGAATGGTAAGAATCACTTACAAACCTACAACTACTGACAAGATGCAAACACACTCTGTGTGCTAACACGTGTGTGCATGTTTACACGCTACCTGTCAAAAGCTTGGAATGATTAGGATCTTGAGATGTTTTTGAAAGTCTCTAATGCTCACCAAGCCTCCATTTATTTGCAAATATATAAAACTTATGAAAAATATAACAGAAACAGTAATACTGTGAAATATTACAATACTAAGCAGTTTTTTTTAATTTTTAAATACTCATTACTTGTTGATTTTCATTTACAAAAAACTAATAAAAAAAAAAAACTTGTTCTTTGGAATTACATACATTTTGAAAAGTGATAATTTGATAATAAAATAGGGCAATAACGAGGGTCCAAAAACCAATGGCACATGACCAAGTAAACACAAATTAATAAATCATCTATTCATTTTTTATAAATGAACATGTATCTACATTTTAAACGTCATAACTTGCATGCCCAATCATTTATTATGCTTGAGTTTGAGATTTGTGATTTCTGCAGGTTTACATTTTAAATGCAAGCTGTCATCACTGTTTTCATACGCTTGTGCCGTTTTGTCAAACCACAACTTTATCAATAAAATAGTGTTGCACAGGACATTTCTCAGTTGCTTAGTTTTCTCATTCTTTTACTCACTTTAATCTGCTATTGCTTCAGCATGAGAGTATCTCCTCCATATTTCCATGTCGCCTGCAGTAAGACGTCAGTAAGTCAATGGCATGGAACAGTAGAGTGATAAAAAGCATCGAGAGCTTCACAAAACAGCATAGGACACTGATAAAGGACGCCAGCAACAGAAAGGAGCAAACAATCATCTATATCAGACTTGGTTATCGGGCAACATCAAACACATTTACAGAACCAAAATGATGCGTCACAGGAGAATATTTGTTCAATTTAGGTCAATTTAATGCTAAGATATTACGTTGTAATGTACCTGTTGAAGGTGAACAGATGATCCATCAGTGGCGGGTCAAACATGAATTAAACTGTATGGAGGATGTGCTCCAGGTGTTCTCCACAGAGAGAGGGATCCGGGAACCCAACAGCGGAGCACTCCTGATAGAGTTCAATAATGTTGTACAAACACAATAGAATTAATGGTGGAGCGGTCATTACAGCATTAGTCAAGTACAACTAAAACTATTTATAACAGGGTTCAGATTGGTCATAATCTAACATGGCATCTGTCGTTATCAAAAACATTTAGAATTTATAATAACTTGTTAAAAACTTAAATGAGTTTTAAAACATCAGTTAAACTCTTTAGAAATCCAGCAGCCCAAACAAATCTCACAGGAAACAATGCTTGGTACGCTTGCTAGCTAACAAACAGGTGATAGTCATCATGATCAACCTACACAACTCATTTGGAAGTTATTATAAAACAGATCGCAGGCACGACACAATTGGTTTCAAATTATACACAAACCTTAAAGGGGTCATATAATGCTACATTCACTTTTACAAGTTGTTTGAACTGAAATGTGTGTTAGCAGTGTGTGTACACAACCACCCTATAATGATAAAAATCCACCCAGTG
>NW_015556030.1:5003-5921 GCF_001515605.1 Sinocyclocheilus anshuiensis | reverse complement strand
CTCTTCTTCGTCTTCACTGACCGTTTTGTTTGAAGCGTGCATTTCCGTGGTAAGAGCGATCTATATTCCTATCATTGTGGCGAGCACTAGCAAAGCGTTTAGAGGGTGTGTGCATCCGCGTTGTCGTTATTTGACACCTGATGATACACACGATCTCTGCGTTGTTTGTTTGGGCAAAGATCACGCACGCGATGTCCTTGAGGGGGCAATCCGCGTTCATTGGAAGCGTATTTTAATGAAAAGCTCCGCTCTCGTTTGTCTCTCTTTTCGAGGAAAGGGGGGCAGCCATCTGCTTCCCGCGATTCAGGACCCGCCGCTGCTGAGGCACGGAAGGGAATTAGCTCGTGGGGATCGCAGGTGGATCTGGCCGATGAGTTTGAAGAGGGGTTTCCCTTCCGCGATCGTCGGCTGTGCACGAGAGTGAGCCGCTGCAGGATGATGTTATTTCATTAATATTGTCTGATTCAGGGGCCATTGCTCTGCTGGGATCAGCCCAGCAAAAGCAGGAAATAGCTGAGGAGGGCAAAGAAGCTGAGGCTGAGCCTTCCCAATCCACCTGCTCTGCGTATGGTGAGTTTTGAGCATTATCTTTCTTACGCATTCATCGATTCCAGCATACGAGTTATGCCAACATCGAGGCGATGCGCGGAAACGACTATGAGAGGATGCCCCTGTAAAAAAGAAAAGATGGCTAGCTATCTTTCTATGGGTGAGATGTCCTCTCTTAAAACTCCCTCCTTGCCATCTCGCTTAGATGTCCGGATCAGAGTGATACTTGAGTATCTACTCGTTTCCTTCGGGGGTCTTGCATCTGCCCTTAGCTCCTAATTCCCCTATAATCACCAGCTCTCCACCTGACCGAGGTTAGGTAGGAATTTTCCTGCATTTCCGTCTCCTATGCTGGACCTATATTTTTGG
>NW_015556030.1:0-904 GCF_001515605.1 Sinocyclocheilus anshuiensis | reverse complement strand
CTCTTTTCTCTTGGGAGACTCTCTCAAATACATATATATATATATATATATATATATATTGACCATATATTTATAGTGCATCACAACATAACCAATTTATATAATCTGTGTTCATGTTAGAAATCGTCAATCCCCTTTAAAGTATACAAAGCCAGCAATGATGGGGCTGTTATTAGAGCACACTCTTCTGTATTGTGTAAAGTACTTGTCTTTTTGCTTCCTCTGCTTCCTCTGGGCTATTTCCTCTCAAGAGCCTCCCAGTTGGCTTTTCCCTTTAGATATTATATTGAGCAGCTTGAGCAGCAACTTACTTCTTGATCTGTTTCTAGGTCCTTTCCTGTCTGCAGGAAGCTTTAAAGTGTCCTCTGAGATCCTTTGTAACTTTAGGGAGCTAGCATCTGATCTATCGCTCTGGTATCCATCAACTTCATCACCAAGGTGAACGAACTCTGCATTGGATTCAAACTGTAGTTCTCGGTTTGGATATTGTGGTGATGTCTGGGACTGAAAACTGAAAATGTGCTGCTGCAGAAGACTTGGACGGTCACGATGCTTATCCCTGACCGTCAGGGGGAAGAAAGAAATCAAAATAATGGATATTGTGTTTGTGGTAAACAGCCGTGGATCAGTAGCGGACTCCTGTGTGAAAGCTGCTTCACAAGAGACACCTAAGAGGGGAATTCACCACATTTTCAAAAATGAAATTCAGGCCCTGAATAAATGTCTAAAATTCCTGATTGGAGTGCAAGTATAAATAGTTATAAATGATAAAAAGAAGGCTTTAAAACAGTGATCTTCACAATTTTTTTCATGAGAGCCGCACTTGTAGGATTTGGAAATTTTGCGTTTATCTTTAAAAGACTGTGGAAGGGATCACTTGCCCTGGTGGGCTGGTCAGAACCCA
>NW_015556029.1:0-607 GCF_001515605.1 Sinocyclocheilus anshuiensis | reverse complement strand
GTCTGCTTGTCTGCGTCTGTCACTACGTCTGGCGGAAAACCTGAAACCTCCTGTTTGAATTTGAGAAACGTCTTAACATACTCACTGAATAATGTGTCTGATGTCTGGGGGAAATGCCAGACTTCCTCAGTTCTGACGACTGAATAACCTTTAACAACAGCACAGGAGAGTTCAACAGATGTCCAAACGCCTGAAATGTCTCTGTCTTCATCAACATGCTGACACTGGTCCTGATATTGCGTCTCAGCACAGGTGCGACACAGTGCAAACAATAGTTTACCCTCTGGAGACTTGAAAGGTAGAACCGGGTGGAGTAGTTTACGCGGGGGGAGTACGGTACATTTAATAAGACCAAAATACGATTCGACCGGTTCAAAATCTTTTAAAATTATTTCAGGATGTCCGATAGGGTAGGTTTTACACGACTGCACATAAAGATAAAGAGATGTAAAGTCCAAATAGGAGATGCGTTCATCTTTGCTGGCCTTGTGGTACAGTTTGAGTGCATTAGTCCTACCTCCGAAAAGCGATTCCCTGGGATTAAGCCTTGCTGGTGCATTATAACTACCCAGCTAACAAAAAAAGGTCCCCAGGACGTCCCCTAAAT
>NW_015556028.1:86371-109742 GCF_001515605.1 Sinocyclocheilus anshuiensis | reverse complement strand
GAGACTATATATCGACTGAAAATGTACTGATTAATTTTCGTAATGACATTTGAACTGCAGCAAGAGTTTACGGGTCTTTATCTTCTATTATTGGGAAAGCAAGAAAGCGCAAAGAAGAGTATCCGACACAGCCTCTTCTTCTTGGCGGTTGGCAGTATATAGGTGCATTACTGCCACCTACCGGACTGTCGGTGCAAGTTTTTTGTAAACATTTCTTGGAAAGAGACAGATGGTTTGTTATAGACTACATATACCAGTTTTTATTTTCGGAATGAATAATAACATTATATCATACCCTAATAAAAACATTTAAAATATTTTGTTTTATTCAGCATCCATTGCTTATAAACTTTTATTTGAAGCAAAACCTACATTAAATTTGGACAAAACAACAAAGTTACAAGACTGTGACCTTTGGTGAGGGAAAGAACTGCAATCCCATGAAGCATTACAAATGACACTTTTATTTATTTAATGCATTTAGCAGACGCTTTTATCCAAAGCGACTTACAGTGCATTCAGGCTATACATTTTTTACCAGTATGTGTGTTCCCTGGGAATCAAACCCACAACCTTTTGTGCTGCTAACGCAATGCTCTACCACTGAGCCACAGGAACACAATGGAAATGACATAATCAAATAACAAAAAAAAAAGAAATATAAATGCAAAATATGCATATACAATATTTAATTGTTTTGAGAGAGCAGGGGAATGACATTTGCAGTACAAAAGCATGCTTTGCTCACTGCAACTCTCTGATTGGTGGAATGTTCTGCACAGCATCATTGGTAATGCAGATTTTCACCAAGAATTTCGCTATTAAACACAATTATTGTAAAAAATAAATTGAATAAATGCATAAACAATCGATTAACAACCTCTGAGCTCACAACTGGTCCATTTATAAAGGTTTAGTGGTTAAATGTTTTTTTATTTTATATGTTATTTTTTTGTTTATTCTATACTGAAAAAAAGAGCATGATTTGTAACTGTTATTAACCTCTTTAGCATTTTTAAGACATATACTACTTCCTTTTTCTTCATCGTTTTCAGTAAATAAATTGTATGTAAACTACCTTAGCATTTGGTAAAGGGACTTTGAACTTTGAATGGGAACTTCATTTAGTTCTATCTGAATTTCAGCATAAAATAGTGATATAATTTAAATTAAATTACAAACAATGCATGTTTTCACGACTGGAGACCTTGCTGAGTTCAGTCTCAGGTTTGTTGATTTAAATAAAGCTGGAAGTACTTTGAAATTTGGAAGTTGTACCTTGCTGTTGTTCAGTCCACTGCAATATGCTCTGTCTATAAATGTAGAAAGTTCAGCGCTGCTTCTGCTGCTCTTAATGTTAAGAAGAATCTTCAGCTCAAGTGTCAGTGAAAGGCTTTAGCCCTGAAGGAAAATTTGGTTGTTTCTAAAGACAAAAACAGCATGGAAGGACACCACAGAAAAAGCACATGAGTACATCTTTTACATTTAACAAAAGACAATACATCTTCTGAAGTTGACCGTAAGAATAATGCTTAAATGAAACAGTGTTTTTCAAATAGAAATGGTGCAAGATTCCTCCTGACCACTGTGTTGCAATGACAGGAAATGTTTGGTGGAAGTTACTGCAGCCAAAGCAGAAACAACCACTTTAAAAAGCATTTTCTCAAACCCATGACTTCTCAAAGTAATGAAAACATACATTGTTCGTGTTTAATTTAAATTCTTTCACTAGTCTTTGCTGAGATTTATGTGGAAGTAAATTAAGTTCCCATTCAGAGTTCCCTTCCTTTGGCCTAAACTTGCCTCTTGCAGTATTTTTTTATTTTTCATTTGGAAACCAACAATTAAGCTATAGTATTTGTTTCTAGACTAGATTATTAAATTAATCTAGTCCAAACAAGAGTGGGAGAGGTCATAAATCAATACTGTATCATTAATATAGAGACTGTGGTTTAGAAAAAAAAAAAGATCAGCAGAATTGAAGTACAACCCACAACAGACACGTACTAACACAGGCTGCAGCAGTTTTCATCTCAGTGATTATACACTCACTACAGGACTTTTATTTCCCTTTTTCTGAACTGCTGAAGAAAATGTTTTGCTTGTTTGTTTTTTGCTGTTTGTGCTTTTGGCATCTGGTTGGTAAGTCTGAAACATTTTTATAGTTTCAGTTGTACCAGAATCATAAATCAAACTAGGATTTCACTGTTTGGTCTCACATTCAGTGCATTTTTTATTGACATCTTAAATGATGAAATCAGAATTTTTGATGTTTTTTTTTAATATCGGTTGGCTTTTTTTCTATCTGACAGTACAAGTATCTGCAATATAAATAAAGCTTATATCCAATCAGAATTTCAGACCGGAAGGGGCATAAATCTTATTTAAAAGTGTAAAACAAAACAACTTACTTTCCTACGTTCTGAAAGCCGAATGTACAGATAATGCAGTATAACCGGCTTTACTCATATATGTCAGTTTGAGTGTTTGTAATGGGACTGTAATACTGTTCATTCAGATCATCTAGAGATTCTGTACAATAAGTGTCTTACTTTGTTTGCTACTGAAATAACCGATCATTATTAATACCAGTCTGAAGGCAGATCATACTGTTGTGTTTTGATGAACACTGAAGAAGGCTGTTCGCCAAAATATTTTTATTATCTTATGCCCTGGTGTGATTTACTAGAAAGCAAAAGAACTAGTTTGTTGTACTTTTAGAGTTTTAAAAAGTTGCCCCTTGAAAAAATAGTGCAATAAAACGGTGAAATTGAGAGATCTGAGTGTTTCGTTCATATCTTTTTGGGAAACAACCACAAATGGTGTTCATACATGACTGATGATTAGGATCCTGTATATCTTTGCAATGCGCCACATTAAACGTCATATACAGTATGTTGTTGTCACACTCACAATGCCCTCACCTAATGGTTAAAAGTTTTGTTTTCAGTAATTCTACTTGCCTAAAATCATCACCAGAGATGCTGATGTCCAGTTAAATGTACTCAAAACAGACCAATCTCTCTGGTGTTTTGCCATGTAATGGCTGCTGCAGCTTTATTTCACTTCTGATATTTCAGTTCAGTGAGAGCCAGTGCTAAAGCTCCTTCACACACAGTCTGGCCTGAACTGACTAAAATCAGCTCAGATAGTCACTTTTCTGAAAAAAAAAAAAAGCTCACTTCACCGCAGTGTTGGAGTCTCTAGAAAGTTTGTGATCATTTCAAAACTAAAAGGTTAAAGATAAACCTAGATTAAACCAATGTTAATATATTTATTTTTACATTAACAAGAACTGTAATGTGTGACTGTGAAACTCTGATCTCCAGTGTTTGCTGATCCAGATGCAGTGAATTCAGTGTCAGTGACGGAGGGAGAATCAGTCACTCTACAGACTAATGTTACTGGAATACAGACAAAAACTCTGATAACATGGACATTTGGACATTCAACGACTAAAATAGCTATACTCAATAGAGAGGATGGAATCTTCAACACATCTGATGGTCCTGATGAGAGATTCAGAGACAGACTGAAGCTGGACGATCAAACTGGATCTCTGACCATCACAAACACCAGAACCACAGACTCTGGAGATTATAAAGTAAACATCAAAGACACAAAACAGACCACATACAGATTCAATGTTACTGTCTATGGTGAGTCACAATTGCACGTGCGCTTGTTCTGTCTATACTATTTATTAGAAAAATAATCTTAAAACAAGAACAAACAATAACTCTTTACCCTTTATTTAAATGACAAAAGTACAAGGAACAGATTTCCAATTATTTCTTAAGCCAAATTAATTGTATTTTGTAAATATAAACAAATTTTGATTTTGATAGCTGCAACGCACTCCAAAAAATTGGGACAGAGGCACATTTACCACTGTCACATCAACTGTCCTATTAATTAAACATTTGAATAGTCTGGGAATTAAGGATGCTATCCCCCCCCCTCCCTATTTTTAACATTTTTCCCCAATCGTGCTTGATACAAGACTTCAGCTGCTCATCAGTCTGTGGTCATCGTTGTCTGATTCTTCTTTTCATGACAGGTCATACATTTTCAATAGGAGACTGATCTGCAAGTCAGTCAGTCACATCCACACGTGTCTACAAAACCACATTCAGAACGAAACATGGCATTGTCTTGATCTAAATAACCATGGACAGCATGCAGCATGACGGTTTCCATGCAATGCCATATGAGGCCTCAAAGGTTGTCCACATTCAACTGAACTGTCCTGTCTCGCCCCTTACATACTGATTTCTCTGGATTCCCTGAATCTTTTCACAATATTATGCATAGTAGATGGTGAAATTTTTGCATTGAGAAATGTGATTTTTCTATCCATTATGTCATGAAATTTGTCACAAAGTGATGATCCAGCTTTCCTGGCAAAGACTGTTGACTGAGATGTCCCTTTTACACCCAATTACGATCCTCTCAGCAATTAAATCTATTATTTTATATATATTTACAAAATACATTAAAGTTGGCCAGTCAAACATTCAAAACCTTTTCTGTGTACTTTTGTCAATTAAATAAAAGTTAAAGAGAATTAACAAATCACTGATTCTTGATTTTACTGCATTTGCAAAATCATGTCCCAAATGTAACATTGTAATTTTGGGTTTACAATAGCAAACTGGTGGTCTCTAGGCGTTAAAGAGAATTAACAAATCACTGATTCTTGATTTTACTGCATTTTGCAAAATGTCCCAAATGTAACATTGTCATTTTGGGTGTACAATAGCAAACTGGTGGTCTCTAGGCATCTTTTCACATACTATGAAAAGTTCAGTGTGTTTGTTGTCTGTCCTTATAGAAGACGAATTTCACAAAATACCTAATTCTATTTATTTTTTAATGAAATGTTAAATTCTGTTTAGACTACATTTGGGTTAATCATATTTTCTGTAGCATTTTTCACAGACTCCACACTCTCCTTCACATTCTCCAGGCTCTGCATCTCAGAAAATGCTGATCTCTGCAGCTGTTGCTGGATCTCTGTTGATTGCAGCTGCTGTCGGGATCTACTGGATCTACAGGAGACACAGAAAAACAGACCAAGAAGGCAAGTGTTACCAACTGCTCATGCATCTGTAAAAGTATAAAAATAATAAAACAATAAAAAAAAGAAACAATTTAATATAGAGTTTGTTGTTGTTTTTGTGTTGATTTAATGATTATTGTAGGAACAGATCAGACTCGTAATGAAGAGATCACTTACGCTGATCCGACATTCTATAAACAAAAAGCACAGAAACCGGTAAGAGAATTTATAACTGTGTCATTAATGCATATTTATTAAACTATATTATGTTTATGTCCCATTACCATCCATCCCTTCTTTCTTCTGTAGTAATAAAAACAACATTAATAACAATAATTCTGATTACTACTACTACTACTACTAATAATAAATATTAACTATAATAATTATTTTTTATCAGTAGTACTATTTGTAATTATGAATTATTATTATCATTAAGTAAATAATTTATTAAATATGAATTAAGTATTTAATTAATGATACATTTGAAAATAATGTACTTGAGAGGAACTGACTTCATACATAAAAATGCCTCAACAGTATAAAAATCCATCAGAAAAAGAAGTTAGTTCTGACAAAAGAAACAAAGATTCTGAGAAACAAAGATGGTTAACATGAAGACCATTGGAACTCAGCCTGATAAAAAAAAAAAAAAAAAAACATGTAAAATGAGATGCTGAGCTAAATAAATGTGCAAACTTAGTGCAAATAAGTTAGTACAGTATAGTGGACAGGGCTCCATGTCTGATTTTAATCACGCAAACATGAATTCATACTCACAAATGCTGAGAAATAATCAAATTTTTCCTAGAGCTTGTTTATATTCATGTAAGACTATAAATATATTAGCAGTGTATGGCTTAAAGTTTCTGACATATTAAAGCAACAAAGAAAAAAGGAAAATAAAGAGCGCTATTAAAGGCGATGCTATTCATGGCAAGTATTCACATAAACACGGTTGGTTATTTTTTTAGTGAATGTAAACAGTTGGGAGAAAATCGAACAAGTGTAAATGTAAGACTATAAATATATTAGCAGTGTATGGCTTAAAGTTTCTGACATATTAAAGCAACAAAGAAAAATGGAAAATAAAGAGCGCTATTAAAGGCGATGCTATTCATGGCAAGTATTCACATAAACACAGTTGGTTATTTTTTAGTGAATGTAAACAGTTGGGAGAAAATCAAACAAGTGTAAATTTATTTGATCAGTGCATTAGGTCTTAAAGTGACAGCAGCCTAGCATTCACTGCTCTTGACTCACTGAGTAACTCCAGTAGTGTTATTTTAGATTCTGTAGTATTTATATTTCTTCTTCTTTTTGATATAACCTTATTTCCAGCACATATGGCCCGCCCCTAACTTCAATAGTTAATAAATAAGTTTAGATTTCAAAACAGCTACTGTATTTCATTAGAGAAATGACCAAACAGGGAAAGAAACACATGGCCAGGGTCAGGTACAGATCTCTCATCCTCATAAAAACAACTGTAAAAACACTTCTAACATGATACAGTCCAGCATGTTTTTGCTAAACAAGCACTGTTAAACTGTCTTACTGGAAACTGGGGCCTACAGAAAGCCAATGTGAGAAAAAAGTAGCACATTTCTGCTGATTTATGCATGAATGTGTGTGATAGAGAAAACATGAAAAATAAAACAGATATGTCACTGCTATGTTGTATAAGGAGACAGGTTACATTTTCTGCTGGATAGAATTTACAAAAACCTGAAATGAAACCCTATGTAACACGCTGATGATAATGGCCTCTGGAATGTATATGCAATCATTTAAAAAATTAATAAAATTCATAAAAATGATTATGACGTCATGTTTTAATTTACACCGTAAACCTGATGTGCAGCACTTACATTTCCACTTTATTACATTTTAAAATATTAAATTGTTAAAGTTTGGTTTCCACAGTTTTTGATAATAAGCTAGTATTTTTACATTACATTATTTTGACATTACAATATATGTGATGCAAAAAAAAAAAAGTGGTCAAACTGCCCAGCACATCTTAGCATGCTGAAGACTACCACACTGAATGTTTAATATATTAGCAAACAATATCTTTTTGTAAGTGTTTTTGAACAGATCTGAGATGTGTCTCTTTCTATCTTCTATCGTTGTGTCTTTCAGGGAGTCAAACAGGAGGATGAGGTGGTGTACGCAGGCGTCCTCACGAGAAATTGATCAAATCCATAATCAATGATGTTAGTAAAGCACGCTAGAAAGATGGCTATAGTGACAAAGCAGATTATAAAGCTGTCTTTCTGCCCAAAAATGTTTTCATATTGTTGCGATCAAAATAAGTGAAAAGACTCACTTGATGATTCTATGCTTTGCTTTTATTAACGTAAACGCTCATGAAAACCACAGCATGGGCTCCGAATTCAAAAAGAACACAAACACAGGATACATGGCTTCAATCACACCTGACAGAACATAACACACTTTTCAGACTTGCTTCAATTTGTACAGAAAGTATGCCAGCACATATGACATTACAAAGCAATACAGCATTAGCATTCAGCTTGAAACTCATCTTTATGTATGTTAAATTGTGGGGTAAAACCAGACCCTAGGTTATATATTGTACTGACTACTCATCAATTAATATTTGGCATCTTATATTCAGTGTGACTTTTTGTCAGAATCTATTCAAAGACATCCTTTAGATTTGTGTTGTACAAGGGGTTGCAAGGTTAGATAGTGTTAGTTAGCAAGACAAACCCAGTTTTCATTAGAAGTAATATACAAGAATATACACAAACTACACAATCAAAAGTGTATTCAGATGTAATTTAATCAATTTATATTAAAAACAACATTTTTCAAGCAGTTTACCAGTTAGCTCTTGGGACAAAATGGTGTGTGAGAAAAAGCCATAGACTAAAGAAAATCTCACCATGAGAGATTCAATCTTCAGATACAGACTTGTGAGGGATGACTTGCACCTGCTCCAACTCGGGAACCGCTACCTTAATTTAATTTGAATTTTGCATAATTTATAGGCAAAGAAGAAACATTTATTCGTGCTAAATTTATAGACTTTATATCATCAATGTAATCTGATGCAATAGATTCTTTTGATTTCTTCCAGTTGTGAGCATATTTTGAGATCTGTTATGACACATTATAAATAATCCAAGCGAAAATCTTTGACAGCGACGGAAACAGAAAGATTGAATCTGCGATTATTTTAATGTAAACGTTCAATTACAAACATAAGAGGAAAATAACACAGGCAATAATTATTTTCAGGAAACTGAAAAAATGCTATGAATTATATTGTAGACCTAAAGCCATTCACTGCTTTATCGTTGTATGTTCACACGATTTCCCCCGAATCGTAATCGGTTTCATTTAATCACGCAGAGCGCATCTGATCAAAACGAATTATCGTTCTTTTTAGCGCTTAAACTAGCCTAATTAACTTAACCAATTATACTGTATATAGCCTATATTTTTTTGTTTGTTTGTTTTTTTTTGTTTTCGCATTGTGTGACTCCATTTCTTTTTCATAAGAAATCCATAATATGCAGTGGTGGAAATGGCCAAGATTGACTGGGGGGACCCTAGTTCGGGACATATTTTATATTTTAAGAAACCCTAGCAGCTCATAGCTCAATAGTAAACCATGAGAAAACATGCTGAAGTAGGCTATGTAAATTTGCAACAGAACACATTAATATTGTTATTTTAAATTTGATTATTTATAATTAATAATTATTATTAGTCTTTTTTTTGACAGTTCTGCAGCTGTTACCAGAATGGGAAGAATTTTTATAATTTGTTTTATTAATTTGCTTAATTATTTGTCCCATTTTTGTCTAAATAATTTAGCATTTTTTAAACTATTTAAAATGCCAAATGACATATGATTATTTATTATGTATATATTGATTGTTGATTAATATAAATGATAAATTAATAAACAGGGTATAACATAAAATAGGCCTATAATCTATTAATTAATCTGGCTAATAATGCCTAAAAATATAATAATTATGTCTACTAAGCTCTGATAATGTATGAAATATATTAACAGACTATCCAAATTTTAATAAAACAATAGGCCTATACCGTTAGAAGCACGGATGTGTTTGTCAGTTTAAAGGTATGGTTCACCCCCCAAAATGAAAATGCTGTCATAATTTACCCAGGTTTTTCTAAACCTGCATAAAGTTATTTTTTCTGTTGAACACAAAAGAAGATACTTTGAAGAATGTGCGTAACTAAACAGCTGCTGGTCCTCAGTAACTTCCATAGTAGAGAATAAATACTATCAGAGTCATTGAAGACCAACGGTTTGGTTACCCACATTCTTCAAAGTATCTTCTTTTATGCTTAACAGAAGAAAGAAATTATTACAGGTTTGTAACAACTTGTGGGTGTGTAAACGATGACACAATTTTAATTTGTAGGTGAACTATCCCTTTAAGTCAGACAGTCCACCGTGAACAAGCTTCTCTGCACACTGCGCGTTCATCATTAGTTACTGGAAAGATCCACTGATAACTTTGCCATTCAGCCCTACATCTGAGAGCCTTGTGTTCAAAGGGCGGACGTGAGCTCCTATGGTTTAAACCGCGCAGGTTTACCGCATGCACAATGCCTTTTTGTTGATTCAACTATGTGTTGGCCTTTGTAAAATACGGGACAAATCGCGTATTGATTTGATACGGGACACATAATTTTACCTTTAAAAACGGGACGATTCCGTATTTTAAGGGACGGGTGGCAACCCTAAACTTAACACACTTGCCTGGAAGTTGTTGATGTTGTTCTTCTTCTTTTAGTTTTTATAGCGGGTTACAATAATGACTTATCAGGTGCATACCGCCACCAACTGTAACGGAGTATGTAGCATCAATTATGTTCGATAAAACTACTTTACATGCTATTAATATTAACAAAACAAAACAAAAAAACGAAATCCTATAATATATCCCTATATCTTTCAGATATCCCACAACAGCTTTCTGTGCATCCTCTACCTCTTCTTGTATTGTTCCCAAATTATACACCCTAAAGCTTCAATTTTCTTCCAGCCTAACTAATCTCCTCTCTTCACTATATTTCCTACAATTTAATAGTATGTGCTGCACTTTCTATGATTTTACATTCCAAATATTCATCTGACACAATGTTTTATTTAGCCCTGTGTGGTCAAACCTCAGTCTGACTCCTCCCTTCTGTTCCTTCTAATCACACCATGTGCATTGACAGATTTCTGTACACTGTAATATTTTCTTCCACTATTATCCATGTCCCATTTGACCCAATATACCCAGTGTTGGTATATATTCCTATGCCTACCCTATGTTCTTCATCTTTGGACGCATCTGTATGAATATCTATTTGCTTCTCGTGTAGGCCTACTACCTTGTCAAGAGTCCTTTTCACTCTCTCCCCATTTTCCTTTAGTTTCATTATATTTAAATCTACCTCAGATTTTGGAAACAGCCAAATAGGGATTTTGCAGCAGGAGCAAGATTGGACACCCCTGCCCTATAAGCAATTGCCTGCTCTGCCTATAGGTTGCGCCAGCCCTGCTGTTACATGTGCTTTAAAGGTGGGGTAAGCGATTTCTGGTAGCCAGTGTTGACATTTGAAATCACCAAAACAAACACGCCCCTACCCCAAAAGGGGCTCGCCCCTATTTTTATAGCTCTGCCCCACATATACGTACGCAACCCAGGCAATGATTATTTCTGTGAAACAAAGCAAAACCAATGTTACGCCGTGTCTACACCGGACGCGAGTGGCGCGGCGTGACAAAATACTATAAACGACACGACAAATCCCCGACCGAAAACTGCTGCTGCGTTCTATTTATGAGTATTGACACAAATTTCAAATGATTTTCAACGGTCGCTTTGTCGCGTCCAGTGTACTAGGCAGACTTTAGCAGTTGTGGCGCAGACACGGTGTTACTCACCTATCGAGAAGCAACAAAGCAACCTCGGCGTCCGATCGCAGGCCTTCCGCTCCTTGAGTTCTCTCCAGCGCTGGAAAGCTGATCCGACATTTACACGGGTTCTACTTCTTGCCTTATTGCCTCAAGCCTTCGTACAAGTTTGTTTTGCTATTCGGCCCGAATCAGTTTTCTAAAGCGTTTTTGAAAAATCGCTTACCCCACCTTTAACCTAAGGAAAGCAGATGTAAACTTTAAAATAATTTGACGACTAGAGGGAGAAATAATTTTCTCTCAGAGTAAACGACGCCTGTAATGTGCTATTTACAGGCAAGAATGACCATTTCTTCATATTAAGGATATAAAGTACACCACTTTTTAAATGTAAATTAGCATTCAAAAACCATAAATAATTACTTTTTTGACATCGGATACCACATTATCACATTTAAAGTCATAAAACCACTATAGGCTAATAACAATGTTTGAAAGCGGCATTTTCCCCATTGTAAATTGTACTAAGGACCTTGTTTGGAATTGCCTGACATGAATCTTATTTTGAAGCGTCAGGAAATGTTACAATATGTGAAGAAATCTACAAATAAAGCGAAAGAAAAGAAATGCATTATTTATTCATAAAGTGTGTATACATATTATTTAAATAAATTTTTTTAAAATTACATATTAAAATATTACATATTTCAATAGACAAATAACATATTAAAAATAAAAGAAAACATTAAAGGTTTTATTTAATTTCCGTCATTTTGTCTCATGTAAAATATTAAAATTGCCTGATATTTGTAATTTACATGTTTTTTTCTTGACTGTGTATTAATGTATCAGTGGTTTAAGTTCTTTGACTAGAGGCTAGAGCACAATTGTGAGAGAACAGAATCTAGCAGGGCATTGGACATTAATTGGTTTTTAGATATATATTTAATAATTCAAGCTGAAACTTCTCTAATAAAACAGAAACAATCAGAAATCAAATCAATAAACTCACACAATAGTAAACAATAAATCATCACCAGTATCAGATTGTTTTACATTATAGTGCAATTAAGTGAAAGTATGTAGTATAGCATGAAAGCACAGTTATAATAAATATAATAACCAAATACAAAAGGGAAATAATTGAACAGTAAATAAATATGCAAATAATTCCAGCAATTAAAGCGTCACAAGTTTTCACATTAAAAGTAATTAAGAGCTTCTTGAATGGAAGTGACTTAGAAGGTTCTTGAATT
The DNA here is from genome assembly GCF_001515605.1 of Sinocyclocheilus anshuiensis. Taxonomy (NCBI): domain Eukaryota; kingdom Metazoa; phylum Chordata; class Actinopteri; order Cypriniformes; family Cyprinidae; genus Sinocyclocheilus; species Sinocyclocheilus anshuiensis. The sequence continues at coordinate 97,504 of NW_015556028.1, read as the reverse complement.
AAACAAACTCACTTTCTAGAAACTTCTGGGAGAGAAGAGAGTGATAACATTTCACATGTCACTCTGATCTCACCTTTGTTTTATATAAAAAAAAAAATTAAAAAAAAACCTTAGATAAATTCTGGTTCTCATGCATGTCATTTTATTTCAGAATTTGTAGCTTATAATCGCAGAAAAAGCAAGTATGCATTATATGCAAAGAGCAATAGGTATGAAACGTCAGAATTAGATTTATCTGCACACAAAAGATTTTAAAGGCTCCCATGAGGAGAAATCAGATTTTTATTTATTTTGAATATTAATAATGTTAAAATGGGCTCATAATGAAGCTGTTGGAAGTGTTATCCTTCAACAAAGGCAGGTCTGTGTCATCTGGCTTATTTCTTAAGTATGTAGAATCTGACAAAATACAAGATATTAAGAGACAATTAAAAAAAAAAAAAACATAAGACCCAAAAGACCAGTGTTTTTGGACGTACAGTAGGGAGTACAGATTTTTGACCAAAGTCTTTGTTCATAAGTGAAGAATCCACTCAGAAAGATCTCTGGATACATTAGATAAACACAATCAATATATTATTATTCATGTTACAAATACTTTTTCCCTAAAAATCGCAATTTAGTGTTTTTCTTTCTTTTTTTTTTTTTGGTATCAGATTTTGAACTTTATAGTCAGATCATTTCAATTAGAGATCCTTACAAATAATAAAAATGAGCAGGTGATATAAATAGATCAAATCTCTTTTTTTGAGAACTTTACTAATGTGTGATTTCACAGCATCATGAGGACTGAAACTGATCAGATAAAACAGCAAAACATACAGGATTTCTGGCATCTTTTGTCACACGTTTATAAACAGCTGGATGCAGTGAAACGGGTCTTGAGAAGTTAAACTGACATCTTAAAAATGAAGCACTCATGATGGGAGAAGGACAAATAAAACTCTGCAGACGGACACAGCATGATCATCTGTTTACATTTTCTGATTAACAGAAATCAGGAAGTGCTTTTCTGTCACACGTTTCCAAAGGGTTGGTCCCTATTTAACCCAGCACTGGGTTGTATTTAACCCAGCATTTTTTAGAGTGTAGTAATGATAATAAATGGATTTATTACACTACAAGATTTGAGTTACACACAAGATATCTGTCACAGAAGCTCATACTGTAGAAGCAAAGTAATGTGTAACACAAATGATAACAAAAACAATAAATTAACAGAAAATGAACAAAAGAAACACTAATCATTTGCTCCATATTTGCCTCCTGCAGATATGGAAGCCAGTATTCATATCACTGCCATATTTAATGACGGTTTAATGATATTTCTTTCTAATGCCGCTAGATAAAAAACTACCTGAACAAAAGACATAAAATCACAAACATAAAAGCCACAAAAGGTGTTTAATAGTTCCCATAATTATCAACAACATGGTTTTGCACACTGGAAGTGGTTATACATAGTTAAGCAGTATCACATGAACAAAAGTGCCGTTTTCCTGAATATCATCATGATTGCAAGTGTGATATTGAACATTTGAATAAGTAAGAACGTAATGATGACATACATTGTTGACACAATATTGTATTTTTCCTATTTCACCAACGAAAATGGTTCCCGAACAAGGCCACAGCAGAATTAATCTGCGTTTTTGAACGAATCAGCTGAATGAATGATTCAAGTGACTCATTTAGACAGTGTCAATTCACCCCCCCGATGTTCAGAAAATCTACGCCCTTGGCTATAATACTTACACATATCTTTTTATCCTGTAGCGATCACAGCAGCAGCTGCAGCCACCAGCAGCACAACACCACCAACAATCACTGTGACAGCACCTGAAGACTGACCTAAGGAAACTAAAGACAGACAGCCATTAGTGTAACACCACAATAACATTAACAGTGATGGAGATGACAGAGCTGTTGGTTTCTAGCAGACAATGCTATACCGTAAATAAATAAATATAACAAAATAAATCAATTCAGGCCCAATCCCATTTCTACTCCTCTGTTTCGCGCGGTCACGTGAAGGGGTAGGGGTGTCTCGATTCTCTTTTGGTTGGAGGCGTAGGGGTAAATGAAGATTTTTCGGGACCACACTTCTAACGCAGGGGTACGATAATTATCTCAGCATAAACTGGCTACAGCGGCAATGGCTGCCCAAGCAAACAAAAACAACTATAAATGTAAGCATTTTTGTCATTAATAAAGATTTTAATGAAAAGTAATCATCTGTTTTATGTTACATTTTTACGGTCATGTTATTCAAAGAAATGTTTGCAAAATAATCACTAAAGTTTGCTAACGTTAAACCATTACTGACTGCACGATAGTGCCACAACATATTTTCATGTCTGATCAGGGCGATAACCACAATAGACATTGAGGGTGACTAGTCCCCCCGATAATTAGAAATCGCTAAACTTTTTTTCTCAAATATGGCCAATTTGAGAGAGAGAGATGAAAGTTGCATGTACGCACGTCTGTGCGTCTCTCTCTACAACTAGTGAGTTTACTTCAAAAGCCATAGCCGTGGAACATATTTTCTCTGGGGGGTGCTGGGGGCGGGACTTGATGTTGCAGGGCGGGGCCATGGGGATTTTTTGACAAAATCCTGCTATTAAACAGCCCAAACTCTTATAGATTAACATACAAATGAAGGGACGTGAATGGTTTTTACAAGTCGGAATGTAAAATTACGGTAATATCGCATGAACATTTCACATGAAATTCTGTCAGTGTGAGGAGATGTAGGGACGTGCACCGCGAGGCACGTGAGAAAAATATAACCACACTAGACTATATATTTCTGGTCAGTTTAATAAATATTTAATCACAAAACTATCACAAAAATGAATTATCTAAGTATCGAGGGGCACAAGGAAAATCTAAGACCCGGCCCTTTGGCCGGGTTGGTGCAGCACCCTCAGCACCCCTAGTTCCCGCTGCAATGTCAAAAACATTGATTTTATCCTCTCGTTGCTTAGGAGTTAGATGACGTATGATGACGTGTAACGGTATAGTAGTGGTGTCCCAATTCTTAGGGGAATATTTTCACCCCTACCCCTTGACACTCTGTTCACACACTAGGGGTAGGTGAAGGGGTAAAAAATAGATTTGAGATTGGGCCTTAGGGTTGCAAATAAAAACAAAAGACTTATTGGAGGCAGTGTTGCCAACTTCTTTCAATTGAAAGTAGCTAAAGCCAGACTGAAAAGTTGCTAAATGTTGCTAGATGATGCCATACACTAATTAGCATATTCGTGACATCATCGCGCCATATTGCCTTTTACATTTGTTTGTCTCTCTCTAACATACTGTATTTTAATGCAGCCAAATTCTCAATAAAACTGTTTTCATTTATATAATTTACCGTTTCTGTTGTCAGACAACGGGATAAATATGATATAGTGACTGAAACGCGGCCCTTTAAGACTACGTAATCAGCTGTGCCTTCCAAGATCACAAAAATCCTGATTTATAATTGAGCCGTCATCTGATAAAATCAAATACACATAAGATAAGACTAAACAGAGCAGATGCAGAGAGAGGTGCGTGCGCACTGGGAAAGCAAGACCTCGCACTCGCGCAGTAGTACCGGCGAGTCACAGAGACTTGCTAAGGTTTTTCCAAGAAGTCGCTAGATTTGTCGCTAGTCGCTTTTTTGGAAAAAAGTCGCTAGGGGGTCTGAAAAGTCGCCAAATCTAGTTGGCAACACTGATTGGAGGATGTTTTTACAGACTTTCACACTTAATTTAATGTCTTACTTACAGTTTCGTTGTAACAGTTTGTAAAATTACTAGGAATTTCTAAGTGGAAATTCTTTTTACACTAATTATTTTGTATTGTAGTCTGCCTGGAAATCAGTCTGTGTCAGGTGACAGATCTCTTTCTGCATTCTCATTGGCAGTCAGCATATCTCTTCACTGCTCATTTGCATAAAGTTCAACTTTCAGCTGTTGCTGGAAATCACCAGATTTCATTTGCTTAGTCTCTGGCAGTGTGAACCCATCATGTGAATGTATCTAATCTATAACAAACACTATGTACCATCAGAAAACACAAAAACAATGATTTTCTTATTCACAGTTGCTGCTGTTTTACAGCAGTTGTTTGATGTGAACACAGAGCTGAATTCAATTACAACATTATAAGTAGTAGTGATGGGAAGTTCGGATCATTTTACCGACTCGGACCTTAATCTCCCTCATTCACTGACACTGACTTTGTTTCACTAAACACACCTGGAAAACGAATAGGAACAGTTACACAGGCAGAAAATGAAATTAAAATTTAATGTGACTTCACTGGCTGCATCCGAAAGCTATAAAATGCTTTCAGAGGCTGCATACAGAGGCACCAGTGCACATCTGAATCCTATATTTATGTTACATTCTTCATCTGATAACATTCTAAAGGCAGTATAGTTATATCTGTAATTGTATATGATATTCCACAAACCTGCGACTGCAATTGTTTGAAAGTGGAGCTATTAGATAAAAAAAATGGCATCCAGAGAAGCTATTTTTGAACTTTTGACCAATTTCAAGAAAACTGTTTTAAATAGGCTAGTTGTCTTTTAAAATGTTGCAAATCAATATAGTTACAATAAAAAACAGAAACTTCTGTCCTACATTTATACTGTTATCATATTCCATATATTTACATACAGCGTGAAGCCAAAGGCAAATGAGCAATTCCGGAGGAGAAACCGAAAGTGTTTAAGAAACATGAATATTACCTTCCACAATCCAGAACATAAAGAAGAATGAGATGTTTTTCATATTGCTGTAGATTTCAGTAAAACAGGAGTTTCCGAAAAATGGAAGATGGTCAGTGAATATTATTTGTAATCTGCTCAAAGATTACAGGTTAATAGACACCAGTTTGTAGGTGTGCCAGAGTCACAGAATCGAACCGGTGTTACGAGTTTTTCGGTTTCCGAGATGTTCTGTTTCAGTGGGCGGAGCTTACATGAATATTCATGAGTTTCCCGGACATGTGCGTCGAACCAGGTGGAACTGAGAATTTCAGTTCACGCTCCTTGTATCTCAACAGGTTTAATGGGATATATATATATATTTAAAAAAAAGGTAAATATATTTACAGTGTTGCACAAACTACATGTGTTTATAATTTCGTAACAGTTTATAATGTTTTTATTAGTTTACAGTGCACGTTTTGTGCAGTCGTCTGACTGAATGATTGCAGGCATTCTTTGTGTAATGTTAGGATAAAGCACAGCAAACTTCAGCTAGCTGTAGCCTATACATTGATGTCTGTTCTTTGTGCTCTTCATTTCTAGCTTGCGATGCTTTAAAACTGTGTCTGTTATTAGTTGTTATCATTTGTTGAATACATCACTGCCTGCAACAAATGAAATAAACCTATATAAACGTATCTGTGGACATATATGTATGTATTTTTTTGTATACTGGTGTGAGGATCCATGTCTTAACTTACCCTGTTCAACATTCTCCATGTTGTCTGGTTGTGAATTGTCTGCTGTCTGGTTGTAAACCTTTTTTTTTTTTTTTTAATATTCCATTAAACCTACTGAGATACAAGGAGCGTGAACTGAAATTCTCAGTTCTACTTGGTTCCACGCGCATGTCCGGGAAGAGTATGAATATTCATGTGTGCTCCGCCCACTGAAACCGAAAATCGCGGAAACCGAAAATCTCGTAACACCGATCGACGGAATCAATGACTGACTGAGAATCAGACTGAAATAGGGAAGAGACTTTATATCGACTGACACTTAAGATATTAAAGGGTTAGTTCACCCAAAAATGAAAATCTGCCATTAATTGCTCACCCTCATGTCGTTCCAAACCCGTAAGAGCTCCCTTGATCTTCGGAACACGAATTAAGATATTTTTGATGAATTCTGAGAGCTCTCTGACCCTCCCATAGACAGCAATGTAATTATTATGATCAAGGTGTAGAAACGTAGCTGCGCCACACAAAACAGCATACGTTGTTTACGTATGTGATACTCTCCAAAATTCCGCTCTAGGGTGACGTGGAGGAGACAAATTGTTGAACTTGTCTTTTTTCTTTCTTTGCGCACAAAAAGTAATCTTGTAGCTTCTTAAATTACAGTTGAGCCCCTGATGTCACATGGATTATTTTACCGATCTCCTTGCTACGTTTCTACACCTTGATCATGGTAATTACATTGCTGTCTAGGGCCAGACAGGGCCGGAGTGGGACTCATTTTCAGCCCTGGAGTTTCATGCCTTAGACCGGCCCACTTTGTTTGTTTTTTTTGTTTGTTTGTTTTTTTTACTGGCCTTTTCAGTGCCGCCTTTGTGCTTTCTATTATGCATTTTTTATCTATAATTTTTTGCTCGCATATCTCCAACAATGTTTTTATTTTTTTTTTTGAGCAAGTTTCCACTGTCAGGGGAGTCAAAAGATAATTACGTCATCATAAGAAAATAGTGTTTATTCTTGTAGAAAATAAGTGTCTATTCTTGTAGAAAATAAGGGACAGAATAAGGGACTCTTCCGAAGGTGAACGGAGGTCTTACGGGTTTGGAACGACGTGAGGATGACAGAATTTTCATTTTTGGGTAAACTATCCATAAACTGCAAATAGTCCAAGGCCGACCAATATATATAAACACAAAGCATAAAGACATAGAACGGTGAAGGAAATTCTAGGTCGAAGTCTAGTGGAAGTAATCATTTTGAACTATTTGCAAATAATATTTTAAAATATGCCCACAGGCACTTTTAATTGTACAATATGTCGAAAACGCTAAAGTTTTCTTGTTTTGGCACATTCAATTACATGAATCACGTAAATACCAAATTTTCAATTAAAAAAGCCCATATATTTGAGAAAAAAACTTGAGTAGTTTGCCTCACTGGATATTACAGTCAGTCATGTAGCTAACATTTTCCCTGCTGAAAAAAAAACCCCATCACAGAATTTGAAATGGTTTTACTGGTTATGATGGGAACTGTACTGGTTTCAATGGAAACTGTAATCGTCCCTGTTGGTCTCTACTGGTAATTTGTTGCCTTCTATTGGTGGCTTGTTAAAACCAGTAAATTCTAATGGAATATCCAAAACACACTAAGCTACAGAAAACCTTTTTTAATGTTTTAATGGTTAATAGTTGATGGTTTTTAATGTTTGTAATGGTATTTGTAGTGGAACCCATTAAAGTTTCTGTGATGGTTTCTATTGTTTTGTTGTTGTTGTTTCAGCAGGGTTTACCTTGCTTTTGCCTTGCTCTCTTTCAGCCTTAAAATTTATGCTTCACGCTGTGCCTCTGTGAATGGTAAACCCTGTGTACTTTGATTGGCCATATCAGTCATTTTGACATTGATGAGCACCGTCAGACCATTGAGGCATAATGTAACCATTAAAGGGGTCACGGATGCCCATTTTCCACAAGTTCATATGATTCTTAGGGTCTTAATTAACAACATACTTTGGTTATGTCGTTTGCTCATGAGAGTGGTTGGAGCTAAAGACAGAGATTGTCTTTATTTTCTCTTATTTTACCATTGGAAAAAAAAACATCAAATTTGAAATGTAATGCAGGGAATTCTGGGAATGTCAATTTATGGTTATTCACTGTAAATTATACAGTCTTTTACACTTCCAAAAACTGTATACTACTGTAAAATTACATGTAATGTCCAATACAGTTTTTCACTGTATATAGTAGGGGAATTTACCATTAAGCATTTAACAGGTTTTTACTGTAGCATTTTTTTTTTGTAGCACTTTTACCGTTAAATTCGCGGTCATTTTTTTACAGTGTACTCAAAACAGCTCTGTCCCTGTGGTGTTTTGCTATGTAATGGCTGCTGCAACTTTATTTCACTTCTGACTTCTTAAGTTCAACAAGGGCTAGAGCTAAAGGTCCTTCACACACAGTCTGGCCTGAGCACAACTAGACGAAAATCAGCTCAGATAGTCACCTTTTTTTAAAGGGTCTCACTTCACTGCGGTGTACAGAGTCTCACTTTAATGTCAAAGCCAAGAAAAAAGTTTGTGATCATTTCAAAACTACAAGCTTAAAGATTAAACCTAGTTAAGATATTTATTTTTTCCTTTAACAAGAACTTTAATGTGTGACTGAGAAACTCTGGTTGTTCTCCAGTGTTTGCTGATCACAATGTAGTGAAGTCAGTGTCAGTGACGGAGGAAGATTCAGTCATTTTACAGACTGATCTTACTGAAATGCAGACCACTGATTTGATAACATGGACATTTGGACATTCAACAACTAAAATAGCTGAGATCAATAGAGAGGATGAAATCTTCAAAACATATGACGATGTTTAGTACTACTATTTGTTTAAATTACATATACATTAATTATTATTATTATTATTATTATTATTATTATGTAAATACGTAATTAAATATGAATTAAGTATTTACTTAATAATACATTTGAAACTAATGCACATAATACACAATAATCTAAATTTATTGCGACACGTCCTACAAGAAACCCAATGTGATTCTGGGGAACTTACTTACTTACTTACTTCTGGCAAAATTACTTCATACATCCACTGAAAATGTCTCAACAGTATAAATGTCAATCAGGAAAAGATGAAGTTAGTTCTAAAAAAAAGATCCTGAAGCAAAGATAGTTAACATGAAAACAGCAAGTTCAATGGACCTCAGACGGATTACAAAAAAAGGAGATACTGAGTTAAAGGGGTCATATGATGCGCTCTTAAAGAGTCCAGTTTTTATGTAGCCTGTTGATTTTTGTTCATGGTATTCAGCTCCAATAAATGGTTTGCAAAAAAGAGACACAGGGTAAATGTTTGATATCATTATTTAATCACATTGGAATCGAAACTGGGAATTGAAAAGAATCGATAAGCAGAATCGGAATTGATAAAATTCAAATGATACCCAACCCTAGTTCTGGATCGGAGATAGACGTTCTCCAGACACTGGATGATAGCTTCTCTCCAGCTTAGTTCGGTGGTTTCTGGGAGGTTGGCTGGGCAGTGGTAATTAGCCCCGATCCAGAACAGTGAGTTCAGCACAGCGTCGTCAAACGCTGTTAAAACGGTGAGTATTCAAGGAACAAGGAGCACATATGTAGCAGGGGATAGATGGACAATACCGGACGCAAGACATGGAAAAACACAGGGATTAAGAAACAAGGAACTAATTGGGACACACCTGAAATCAATGAACATAATTGACACGAGGGAGAAACTAGGTCATGGGGAGAACATGGGGAGAAAAACACAAGACACGGGAACACAGGACTGACAAAAACATGGCTACTAGAGTTAAACCAAAATATTTTACAACACTAAGCATGGTTTAACCATGGTATTAAAACTGTGGTTATACAAATGGTAATCAATACACCAAAAAAACAAACAAAAAAAAACAACATGGTGACTACGCTTTGACTATAATAAAACCATGGCTAATATTCGTAAAGGATATACATTCATAAAATGTGTTTCTTTAAGGCGAGACACTGCAGGTGAATAGGGTAAAAAAACAAAAACAACTAATAGTCATTGCCTTACTTACTGTCACGTTGCACACACACGAGGGACGAGGAGACGCTGGAATTCATAAAATTTGTTTCTTTAAGGTGAGACACTTATTAACTAATAAGTTAATAAGCTAATTTTTAATAAGAAAATTAACTAATAGTCATTGCCTTACTTACCTAGCTGATTGATTACATTGATAATTGCAAAAGTTTTTTTGTATTACAAGTTTTCTTAAATGTTATGTTTAAATATGCAAATGAGGCATTTTTTTTATGAAATATGTGTTAATTTGCATATATTTCTAGTACAAAAATCTAAACACTGAATGAAGCCAGTTTCAGACTTCTTGTTTAATATTTTTTAACACATTAGAGTCAAAAGCTTTTACAGAGGGAATTTTGGGTATATCATTTTGTCACTCCATCATTCAGAAAATACTTAGAACAGACAGAAAACAATATATTTTCACAATTTTTTTAGGGAATAAAATGTATGTAATCAAGCAAATTATATATGAACAAATCCCTTTGTAAAAACCTTCAGGATATAGACAGGAATGAAAAATGTAAAGTTTGGTGTGTGTAAGTGCTACTGAAGTGGAGATTTATGGCTCATTGTAGGAGAAAAAACTCATTTTGAGAAAACGGCCTTTAAAAATATGTATTGTAATTGTAATCTATTGACACAAATAGATAAAGAGCTATAAAAGAAACAGTTAACAGTGTCTTTAGGATGTTTTATTTCCACTAGTCTAAAAACACACTTTAAAATTATTGCCAATTCAACCACCATTACATATTACCAATTCAACCACGTTAACAGTTTTTTGATCATACCGCCCAGCACAACTTAGCATCCTGAAGACTAGCACACCAAATGTTTGATATGTTAGCAAACAATGCACTTTTTTGCAAAAAGGTTTGCAATGCAACTGTTTTTTTTTTTTTTAAATGAGCAGATCTGACATGTGGATCTTGCTATCTTTGTGTCTTTCAGGGAGTCAAACAGGAGGATGAGGTGGTGTATGCAGACGTTGTCACGAAAAGTTGATCAAATTCCTCATTAATGTTGCAATCACAGTCAGTACAGTTTACATGCATGCTAGAAAGACAGCCGATTATAAAGCTGTCTTTCTGCCAATTTTTTTTTCAATGTTTTCACATGCAGCAGCGTTACTATGTTAGTGTTCAGCTGAAACTCATCTAAAATGTGTTATGTAAGTTAAATTTTGGGATAAAATCAGTTAAATATTTACTTACACTTATATTCTATGTGACTGTATAATGTTTTTGAACATGTTTTTAGAAAACTCTTCCCTGCCAAAGACAAGATTTTACAGCTTTCTGTGTTTTCACTGTTATACGCTTGGGGGCGCTATTACATTACTTCTGAATGAGACCAGAATCTCCCGATCAAAAACACAGGCAAGGGAGACACACAAACAAGCGATCTAATATGTAAGCATATGCATATGAAAAATAATATGATTATCAATAATAAACAGCATATAAATCTGCCTAAATGTTAAAGGGTTTTTGCCTAAAAAAACTGCCTAATGTTAAAGGGGTCACATGATGTTGCTAAAAAGAACATTATTTGGTGTAATGAAATGTGTTTATGCGG
>NW_015556028.1:84802-85708 GCF_001515605.1 Sinocyclocheilus anshuiensis | reverse complement strand
ACAACAATACTACAGCGAGAATAAAAGTTACGCCTTCTTTCTTTGCGTGAACATTTGCGCGGTGTTATGCAAATCTTGCCACATCGTGACATAGACATGTAGGGGCGTGTTAGAACGAAGCACCAAGAGCTTGTAACACTCCAAAGAGAAAGGAAAAATTGAAATCACATCATATGACCCCTTTAACGAAATGTCAATCGAGGAAGTGGTAAAGGACGTGCAAGATTTGGGGGTGCTGATGGAAGCGATCTACTGCATCTATGCTTTGATCAATCCATTGAATATAATCCAGATGTACTCCTTGATAAAAACACGATTTTCCGGTCCTTGATCCTGATTGGTTGAGCCGCGTTCGAACCTGTTGTAAATTATTGTACAAACATACACCTTTGTTTACGTCTGTGTGTTGCTCGGCAACCACTCTGCTTTGCATCGTGCCTAACAACGCCCCTTAGCTGTTATAAATTCACTGTAAACCACGGCTTCTTGGTGCTTATTGCTTTAATACATGTGTACATATGTAAACATTAATTAGTTACATTGGCAAATGAATGACGATATAATGCAGCGTTGTTCGCACCCTTCATGCTTACTGTTTACCAAGATGATGGCCATTATTCTGAGGGTGTAAATGCAAATTAAAAATACACAAACATCAATAATATAGTCTGCAGAATGATGATTTTGTCACAAATATTATCAGCAAACAGATGATTTTGGTGTTTTTATTGCCGTGTGTAATAAATGTTCAATGAATGCATTTGACACTTGAGCAGCTGCAGTCAAAATGAAACCTGCTGTGGTTGGATTTCTTTGGCTTTGGAAAGAAAAGGGGTTTCATCTTCTGGTGGACAAACAACTTATGCATGCAAAAACTTATGCAAAAAAGGGGGGGGGGGGGGGGAA
>NW_015556028.1:79304-84397 GCF_001515605.1 Sinocyclocheilus anshuiensis | reverse complement strand
ATCAAGCCGTTATATTAGATAAAATATGAAAATAGCCATATGTAAGTGAAATATTAAGAATGATATTCTATGGCATATGCATCTGTCTCTCTCTAAATAGATCAGCAGTGTTAGTCTCAGTAGTTCTTTTCAAAACTAGTTAGTCTAACTAGCTACATTTTTTTTCTGAAGAACTTTTTACCTTTCAAAATCAAGGACAAAAACAAAATTGTTTTTTAGAACAAATGTAACCACCTGACTCACTGCAAGTTGTAAAACTTTATGGTATGCTATAAAAGTCTTTTTTTTTTTAAACCACTACTATTAATATAACATGAGTTACACACAACCTCATGAGTCCATCAGACACACGTAATTTTAGCCTTATGAAAAAAGGACTGCATTATTGAATCGCCATAAGCAGTAGAGATTCGTTTGGAGCCAGAGTCTGCGCAGTAGAGATTCGTTTGGAACTAGAGTCTGCGCAGTAGAGATACGTTTGGAGCTTTTGGAGCCAGAGTCTGCGCAGTAGTGTCGTAAGGTGGAGCCGCGGTATCAAACTCCCGCAGACCAAATCAACCATAACGACACGTCCAGTTTTTAAGGCATTAAATTACTAGCTAAAATCAAACTTATCACAAAAACGAACAATTTAACATATATCAGTGTGATAACAACTACCTTAAATGACAAAAAACATCTGTCGGAAAATTGTATTGGAAGTGTAATTAATTTTTTTATTTTGACTCAGTCCCATTCGTTTACATGGAGAGGGAGGGGTTTATTACCTGTACTGCAGCCAGCCACCAGGGGGCGATCAAAGAGCCCGCAGCTTCACTTTTCAGGACGTGTGAGGCACACCCGGGTTACGCTGTTAGACTAGCACTCTCTAGTGTTCACAACAAGAATTCAACTCGAACTGGCCGTTCATATCTCACAATATATACCATGAAAAGTTTCCTCCAGTGCGAAAGCGATAATCACCTACAAACTAGAAAAATTGGTTCTGTGCTTCGCAAACTCTACGAATTCAGTAACTAAATTTATTCAAGAATTAAAAAAACTATTTCGTTACATCAAACAATGGCTTGTTTTGGTAAGCATGTTGTTCAGCTATCTTAAGAAAAAAGTCGGTTGAACCCCAAAAACTGTTTCAGACAAAAAAAAATCTTACGGTGGTGTCAAACTCTGGACACAGACTTGTGAGCGACTGGTGAAGATCTGCACCTGGTCCTCTAAAACGTCCACTTGCCATGTGGTCTGAAAGATTTTCAGTACTTTACCTAGGCTACTACCAGTGATGTGCCATGTGCGCTTTTGAAACACTGCTTCGTGAAGCTTCGAAACCTTTGCGAATCATTTGTTTCGAATCAGTGAGCGCGTATCATACTGCAAAAGTCAGTAAACGAGGCTTTTAAAACCATTGCATGTTTAGTCCTATAATGGTAGGGTGATATCAGGCAAATTGGACCATCAGGTAAAATGGGCCATTTAAGGTTTGAGTGTCTTATCTCTTTAAAAGTTAACAGCCAATGACTGCAAAGAATTTCAAACTGTGAAAACAAATGATTTTATTGGTCTGAGGTTGCTCAGGGGTGAGGGGCAATGCCTCATTTTGAGACCGTGCCAGAAAAAAGCAAGATGAGTGGCCTGACATATCCAATCTTACTTCTCAATAATAAGGTTGATAAATCAATAAAAAACAAATGCACATTTAGAAATAATGATTCATAACCCATGTATTGATAGCCTCTGTGAGATAAAATGCTGATTTTGCTAAATAATCCAGATTTTTATATATAAAATAAATTTTTAGTTGCTGGCCCAATTTACCTGAATGTGTTAAGATAAAATGAGCCACTAATTTCAGTTAAAATGGGCCACCTTCAGAGTTGAGTTTAAGCAGAAATTCTGATGGTTCCTTTTATAAAAAAATTATTTATATTATTAATATATTGTATTATTGCATTTGTGACATACCTTTTTCACGTTTTATCTTCTAAATGTGTTTGTATGTGATGTGTGTTTATGTGTGCTCGACTATGTTTGTGTGTGCATGTTAGTGAGGCATGTGTATGTGTACATGCAAACATGGTACATTGTGCACACATGGGCACAAACTCACTGAAAAGAGAAAGGGTGAAAGAGACATTTTGATATAGAAGTGATAGGTGTTGAAGTAAAGTAGCCAAAACGAAAGAGGCCCATGAGAAAAAGAGCCAAGCCACCTTCTTACCTTCTCATGAGTCAGGAACACCTTGACTACATAAACACAAAGACAAAAAAGCAACAGAAGGGAAAGCAACCAAGGGGGAAAAAAGAACCACAGAGAAGAGAAAGATCCCTGCAAGCTTTGCCATTGCCTCTACGGCGACCCCAGTGATCCAAAGGCTACTGAGGACTGGGTGTGCTGTGAGCACTGTGCCTGGTTTCATGAGCGCTGTGGTGAAGAGAATGGCATTTTTGATGACGACGGCTTTATTTGTCAAGACTGTTTTTGAAAAACCTCCAGATCGCTCGCGCACACACACACACACACACACACACACACACACACACACACACACACACACACACACACACACACACACACACACACACACACACACACACACACACACACACACACACACACACACACACACACACACACACACACACACACACACACACACACACACACACACACACACACACACACACACACACACACACACACACACACACACACACACACACACACACACACACTAGTTGTTCAGGTTATTGTTACATTTTTCATGAAATGTATGTTTTATTGATGAAATTGATTGAAAGGTTTGTGTCATACCTCTCCTCTTTGAAATTCTTTGCAGTCATTGGTTGTTAACTTTTAAACTGTTGCCATAACACTACTTGTTGTTGTTATTGTTACATTTTTTCATGAAATTTGTTTTATTGATGAAATTGATTGAAATTGATGATTTAATGTAATTCAAATTGATGTTCCAATGTAATTTAAATACAATGTCACACTGTTACATTATAAAATTAAATATAATTAAATATGTTTTATCAGAAATGTCTTTATTTCACTTTGCAGTTTGACTGGCCCATTTTACCTGAACACCGCTATCTCAAAAAAATTGGGGCAGCTAATGTTTCAAAACCTGTAGGGCCTGAACAATTATATTTTATTACATCAATTCAACACAAAAACATTAAAAACAGTCCTTATTAATCATAAGAACACCGTTATATATAATAATTTTTCTCTGAGGAAAAAAAATTAATGGAATTTTAATTTCCAGAAGTGTCTGTTGTACTCTGTACCAGTAACAGTTTCAAAATGATCTAGCAGGTTCAGACTAGTACAGAGATGTATGTGAAACAATATTACAGGCATGATATCATTTAAAAAAAATTATAATTTCAGTCTTTGAAGCGTGATGAAAGTCTTTAACAATAAATATTACATAGTGAATGTGCGCCCCCTGGTGGTTCCTTCACGACAAACACAAAGTAGTTTTCCAGAGGCATCAGAGATATGAGCGACCTCCATCTGTTTAGACCATCTCAAACTTCAAATAAAACAGCTGAAGACACACCAAAAAAAAAAAACTTAACTAAATCACAAGTAAATAATTCAAGGACAGTATTACAAAAATAATGTCCTTATAAAGGAATAGTTCACCAAAAACAAAAAAAAAAGAACATGCTGTCATAATTTACTCCCTAGTTTCAAACTCGTCTTCAGAACACAAATTTAAACACGTTTAATGAAACCTGAGAAGTTTCTACACTTCACTGAAAGTCCACACAACCAAAACTTTGGCTTTGATGCAAAAACATTATAAAGCCATTAAAATGAATCCATATAGCCTAAATTGAGTGGTTTAATCCGAAATGAAACCTTACCATCAATAAAGCAATCATATGTCTTCATAAAACTTGAATTAAACCAATTGATTTAAATAGATTAATTTTACAACACCTTTATGACCATTTTAGGTTGTTTTGGTTACTTGAACTTTCAATGGAGGGACAGAAACCTTTCAGGCTTCAGTAAAAATTTGTTTTTAGGAGATAAAAGTTGCATGAGTTTGTAATAACATTAGGGTGAGTAAATAATGAAAGAATCCATTTTGTAGGATTCTTCAGTGGCTTTGACAGGACCAAGACAAATAAGATGGAAAATGAGAGAGGTACACAAAAAAGTACACAAACCTGCAGTATCATTACTAGTATCATTAGCTAACATTACTGTTAAAGAAACTTAGCACAAGTGACAAATTAGTTAGTGATAAATTAAGTGTGCTAGGCTGTCAGGAATAATTATTAGCCTACATTATCCTTTAATAACATCATTTTTTTAATACTTATTCACAAAATATTTCTCCTTAAAGTGGCTTACGCGCCAGTTTAATCTTGACCAATTTTCAGTTTTAATGGTACATGTAACATCATGCCAGTGGATATTGAACACTGTTGATCTGTTTCATGTCTAAATGATGAAAAGAAAAAAGAAAAGAAAAAAGAAATGAACAATGATATACACACCTTTTTACTTTGATCATCAGTGGTATGATTCGAATCTTCACTCATAAATGGCGGCATCTGGTGGGTTTCTAAAGAACAGCCGCCAAGAGCATTAAAGCATTACAGCACTGGGAGGTCAACCTCTACTAACATCCTACACGTGTATCATGGATGTAGTTGAGTGCATTTATCATATATTTGTACACTCATACAAACAAGTAGCCTATCAGTCAGCGTATTTTCACAGACCCTTAGAGCCCTGATGAATGGAAAATCAACTGATTGAAAACAGTTTTCCCACGTTTTTCCAATTTATTGTTCTCCACCAGGAGGCGCTGAGATTGGAGACATGTTTTTTTTTTAGGTAGCGGCTATTTGATGCAATTAGACGCTATTTACACTAAGTGAAAATAGCATATCTTCTTAGCGATAGATGCTACTAAGTGCAAATAGTGATGGATGCTATTTACAGCCTATAGCAATGGATTCTATTTACACTAAGTGAAAATAGCACACTCTAAAAAATGCTGGGTTAAATACAACCCAGTGCTGGGCAAAATAGGGACAAACCCAGCAATTGGGCTGTTTTGACCCAG